>NW_015091638.1:0-10515 GCF_001431845.1 Calidris pugnax | reverse complement strand
TCCCGCCGCGTCGCGTAGCAGCGGGGACGCGACGGCGGTGTCATGGCGGATGTGGCGGCGGAGGAACAGGCCCAGGCTGAGGCCGCGGCCGGTGCTGAGGAGACGGTGAAGATCATCTGCCTGGGCGACAGCGCCGTGGGCAAGTCCAAGTGCGTGACCGCCCGGCCGGTTCCCGCGGGGAGGGGGGGGAGCGGCTCGGTGCCGCGGCCTAACGCGTGTGCGCTCTGTCCGCAGGCTGCTGGAGAGGTTCCTGCTCGACGGCTTGTATCCTTGTGCTGCGCCCTCCGCGGGGGGCGGCCCGGCCGGCCGGGAGCGGGGCCCGGCCCAGGAAACCGCGCGGGGCCCGGCCGGGGAGCGGGTGCCGGGCAGTCGGGGGGGACGTTTTGCTCCGACGGCTCCTTAACGCGGCCGCAGCCGCCCCCAGCAGCTCTCCACCTTCGCCCTGACGCTCTACAAGCACCGCGCCCGGGTGGGCGGGCAGGCGGTCCTCGTGGGTAAGTGCGGCGGGCCCTGCGGCGTGGCGCTGGTCGCTCTGTGACGGGTGGGAGTTCAAGAAAAACGTTGTTTTATTCTGCGGTTTGAGTTGAGAGTCTGCACTGCTGCCCCTGTCGCTGCAGTTCCTGTGGTTTCAGTGTGCTGCAGCTCAGGCTCAGGGACCCTGAGGGGTCATCTCGCACAGCTCTGCACCGGAGAAACTCTTTACTTAATGATACTCTTCATTGATATAGATAGATATAATGTATTTAAAGACTTCCAATGGCAAAGACTGCTTAGGCCATCTACTGCAACGTATCAGGGTTCTTAGTGCTAGAAAGTCTTTCTTTCTTGATACTCCTTTATTCAAGGTAGACCAGTTATTTCCTGTGTTTCCTGGACACTGAACATGTTTTTTCCCTTCCTGTTTGCACCAGCTTTCTACATGTTTGAACACTGTACCTTTCTCCTTTATTGATGAATGAAAATTTGGAGACGAGCTGGCAATATGCTCTTGCAGCCCAGGAAGCCAATTGATCCTGCGCTGCGTAAAAAGAAGCATGGCCAGCAGGTCGAGGGCTCTCTGCTCTGCTCGAGAGCCCACCTGAAGTGCTGCATCCAGCTCTGGGATCCCCAGTACAAGACAGACACAAACCTGTTAGAGCAGGTTCACAAAAATTACCCAAGGGCTGCAGCCCTTCTGCTGTGCGGACAGGCTGAGAGGGTTGGGGTTGTTCAACCTGGAGAAAAGAAGGCTCCGGGGAGACTTTACTGTGGCCTTTTGATATATGAAGGGGGCTTGTAAGAAAGATGGAGGAAGAGTTTTTACCAGGGTCTATAGTGACAGGTCAAGGGGCAACAGTTTTAAACTGAAAGAAGGTAGGTTCAGATTGGGCATCAGGAAGAAATATTTTATGTTGAGGGTGGTGACACTTGGGTGCTGCTGGCCCAGGTTGGCCAGAGAAGCTGTGGCTGCCCCATCCCTGGAGGGGTTCAAGGGCAGGTTGGAGGGGGCTTGGAGAAACCTGGTCTGGTGGGAGGTGTCCCTGCCCAGGGCAGGGGGTGGCACTGGGGGGGCTTTAAAGGTCCCTTCAACCCAAACTCTTCTCTGATTCTATTTCTTCTCTCTTTTAGGGTAAACAACTTCACTTTATTTTGCCTTTTCTCATAGGGCATCTTTTCTGGATCCCTTGTCATTCTTTATGACTCTTCTAAATTCTGTTCAGTTGGTTCATGTTTGAAATACATTTTACAAATACAGAGATGATTCTTCATCAGAGTTCTATCAGTATACATTACCACTGAGTGAGGAAATCCTGCAATTCTTAAATAACTGCTATCTGTAAAATAGCAAAACATCATCCACCTGTTTTGCTGGTTGCATGGTTCCTAACCTGATTGGTAACAATGGTTTCAATAATAAACTAATGCAGATAAACTGGGATGGTTTTTAATATGGTTCCATAGAAATTCATAAGGAGAATTAGGAACCATCCTGGGAGGCAAAAAAGAGGATGAATAGTGCTTAGCTGATTATAAGCTTCATAAGAGGGATGTATTCCAAACAGCTACAGTAATATTTGAATATAAAATCAGAATATTAATTTCAGACATTTTATAGCTCTCCCAAATTTGAAACATTAACTAACATTAACATTTGAATCATTAACTAAGATGCCTTTTTAAAAACTACTACACCAAGACTTTCTTATTTCTGTGGTTCAATAAAAGCATTGAAAATTGGTGGAAGTTTGGCTGACCACTAGATGCCCACCAGGCCACTCTGTCACTCCCCCTTCTCGACAGGATGGCGGGAGAAAATATGATGAAAAAGCCGGTGGGTTGAGGTAAGGACAGGGATATTACTTACTAGTTTCCATCATTGGCAAAACAGACTTGACATGGGGAAATTAATTTAATTTACTGACAATTAATTGTAACAGAGTGGGATAGTGAGAGTAAAACAAAACTAAAGCCACCTTCCCTCCATCATCCCCCTTTTCTCCCAGGCTGAACTTCACTCCTACATCTTCTGCTCCCTCCTCCTCCCCTGAGCGGTGCAGGGAAGCGGGGAATGGGGATTCATAGCACTTTGCCTCTGCTGCTCCTTCCTCCTCACAGCCTTCCTCTGCTCCAGCGTGGGGTCCCTCCCATGGGATAGTCCTTCATGAACCTCTCCAGCATGGATCCTTTCTGCAGGGTACAGCCCTTCAGGAACACACTGCTCCAGTGTGGGTCTCCCATGGCCACTGCTTCTGCCAGCAAACCTGCTCCTGCGTGGGCTGCTCTCCACAGGCCACAGCTCTTGCCAGGAGCCTGCTCTGGGGTGGGCTGTCCACGAGGTGCAGCTTCCTTCAAGGCACGTCTACCTGCTGCAGTGTGGAGCTCTCCCCAGTGTGGACATCTGCTCCTCCACTGTCCTGCAGGTGGAGGACACCTGGACACGGGGGGACCACCTGCCTCACCATGGCCTTCCCCACGGCTGCAGGGGAATCTCTGCTCCGGGGCCTGGGGCACCTCCTCCTTCTTCACCGACCTTGGTGTCTGCAGAGTTGTTTCTCTCATGTTTCTCGCTCCTCTCTCTACAGCTGCTGCACAGCATTTTTTAACCCCTTCTTAAAGGTGTTCTCACCACCATTGTAGAGTGGGTATGATTTGGCCAGAAATGGGTCTTTCTTGGAGCTGACAAACTAGCTCTGCCTAATGTAGGGTCACCTTCTGGTGTGTTCTTGCAGAAGCCACCCCTGCAGCCTCCCACCCTGGAAAAACCTTGCCACTTAAACCTAAGACAAGGTTTCAGAGAAGACCCATGAGAACAACTGAAGGGTGGTAAAAAGGGGCCTAATGATGAGAGATTCAGTCTGGATTATGTCTGAGGGAGAAGGTAAAGCATTGGAGAACAGGAACCTGGCACAAAAGGAGGCTTCAGCATAGCAAGAAATATTTAACAGGCTCTAGTTGATGTTAGGTAAACTCAAATAGAAGATAAGGTGGCTTGGGTTTTTTAACCAGGAAGTGAAATTACTATTAAAGCAACTTGCAAAAGAATGTCTGGGACTTATTCTTACCATGCATTATTAAGTAGCTTGCTCTAGTTTAAGTAATTCATCTGGCCTATATTATACAAGAATTCACAAGGTCTTCTGTCCTCACCTTTTATGAACACAATGCCGCACTCCAAGCTGCCCTGCGGAGAAGACCTGTCACGAAGCGTGGTTTGTAAAGGCAGGCAGTTTGATCTGAAGACTTTAAATTGTGCTGAATTACCACTTCCCTTGCTAGCTTAATTTTCACTCTGCTGAGCTATTCTTAGTGGCCATCACCAAATTCCAGGTGGTAGAGTTAGAAATGCATTAAAGTGTGTATTTCTTTACTCTGAGAATCTTATTTTTCCCAAGGATTTTAAGGTTGATAAATTCCTATGTTGTGGAGTGACATGGGTATGACAGGCAAGATCTGGAGGATTTAGTAATAAAAGCAGCAGTGTTTTTCAGTAAGCCATGGCACATTCTCTCAGGAGAGCTGCCACATTGTTTGGGAAGTTAATTTAGGGACATCCAGTATGTCGTGGTCACTGGCACCTCTTTTTTTCCTTCTAGGTGAGGATTCTGAAATGACACATTCAAAGATCAGGCAGTTTTAGAAGCTAAGCAAAATCACCCATAATGAATGCAAATGTGTTCTGATGAGTACTTGTCTATATTTTGGGCAGTTTGAGAAGTCACCATCCTGCAAGTCTGACACAGTATCCAGTCAGAAACTAATTTCAGTGCAAAGTAAACACTAAGGAAAGTGGCTTATTTGTCTTTAGGCGGAGCAGCGTGCCTCAGTCCGGCTCACAGTGGTATAACTGCATCTGGTGGTTCTTAGTTGAAACTGCCTAAGTTTATACAGCACAGAGGACACAAATATTAGCCAATAAATCCAGTAAGAGGAGGCGGGGGAGATCTCTACCTGAGACACACAAAGAGAAAAAGGCATTAAAATGTTGATACCTGCTTAGGTGTCCTTCATGCCACCATGAACTGGGACCTGTCTGACTCGGGGTAACTTACCTGTTGTACTTTTAGAAGGAGTTGTGCCCCTGGGAAGAGCAGTGAAAGGTGATGGAGCGCTTCCCATGGCAGACGCCTGGCTGTTATTGCCTTCTTGTTTCAAGACGTTTAGGTTTTGTTTCCTGTTGTCAGCTCTAGTAACAAAGTACCATACATTGTTACCACTCTTTGCACTTTTGACTTTTAGTTCTGTCTTACTGTCCTGTGTAAGTCGTGCCAGGATGACTTCTGTTTTGGTAAGGTGTTGACAGAGGTGTTCAGTGTCAGCACAACTCATAGCTAAGCCTGGCTAAGGAAAGGTCCTCATTTCGCATAATCTCTTTGCCCTGGAATGTTTCAGATGAGCAAGGTGAGAGCTAATTTGTGACCCTGAGTAGATGGACTGGGCTTTGCGTCCTGGGTTCAAGTTGTGAGAAAATCAGAACTTGGGAAGTTGTGTCATTGTAAGCTTGTTTTTTGTGTCTTGCAGACTTTTGGGACACAGCTGGACAGGAGAGGTTCCAGAGCATGCATGCGTCCTATTACCATAAGGCTCATGCTTGTATCATGGTAAGGGTGGTGCCTCAGCTGTGATCTGCTGGGATTTTGACTAGTAACAGTCCTGGCTGACACTTGGTGTGTGTTACTTTTTATGATTACCCTGCCTGCTATTTCTTGTCTCTTCCAGTGGTTTAAAAAACTTCCCTATATCGTTCTTTCTTCTCTCACCAGATTAAACCACTGTAGTTGGGTATGTTTAGCTGTCTGCTGTCTTTCCTGATAACCCTCTTACTATATTCCATGGCTTCGCTGTCTTCTAAATTTCCCTACTGTTGACACTGTGTTTCCAGCGAGGAAATGTACGTACAACTGAGTGTGCTCATCTGGGAGCAGTCCTGTCAGAGGCGATGCGAGGGAGAGGGCATTCCTTGTTCTGTGGTGTGACTTGGAGGATTATGTATCACACAACTGTTCTGACATGTTCTGCAAGGGTACCACATAAGACATTCTTCTCTGGTCTTATGCTCTTTCTATTTTCCTATACTTTGTGCTTCCCATTTAGTAGCTCAAATCAGTCTCGATTCCTGACCCGCTTCGGTCCCTTAATTTGTGCTGTTGCTCTGACTTTCCGCTGCTTCTCATCACTCGTGAGCATCAGTCAACTTCACTGATATTTTAATTGTTAAAATAGAGAAGCCTCTCATCTGACCCTGCTTAGCAGAACAGATTAGAAGCAGAGCAGAGCAGAAGAGAGTCCAGCGTAGGGCAACAAAGATGACTGAGGGATTGGAGCATCTCCCTTTTGAGGAAAGGCTGAGAGAGCTGGGGCTCTTTAGCCTGGAGAAGAGAAGGCTGAGGGGAGACCTTATTAATGCTGACAAGTATCTAAAGGGTGCGTTGAAGGAGGATGGAGCTGAACTCTTTTCAGTGGTTCCCAGTGACAGGACCAGGGGCAATGGGCACAAGCAGGAACAAAGGAAGTTCCATTCAAATATGAGGAGAAACTTCTTTGGGGTGAGGGTGGCAGAGCCCTGGAACAGGCTGCCCAGGGAGGGTGTGGAGTCCCCTTCTCTGGAGATTTTCAAGACCTGCCTGGATGCTCCTGAGTGATGTGCTCTGGGCAACCCTGCTTTGGCAGGGAGTTGGACTGGATGGTCTCTAGAGGTCCCTTCCAACTCTGACAATTCTGTGATTCCATGATTCCCACTGCTTGTTCACTGTCACGGGTGATAGAGTGCTTGTCATAATACAAAATAAGAATGTAAAGGAAAATGAGGGACTGTTTCCTGCATCATGCAAAGAAATGGACTGGCTGCATGTTTCAAGGCTTGCTGGATATTCTCCCTTTTCTCCTTCCTCCTTTCTAACAAACGCCACTTTCCTTTGTTGATGTCCTCCTGGGACAGTTCTGGATTCTGACTTGTGTTTGGTGCAGTGGATTGATACGGGGCTGTCCTGCTGTTGGCCCCACAATAGCTGGTTCTTTTTTGGAAGGTGTTTGATGTGCAGCGGAAAGTCACCTACAAGAACTTAAACAGCTGGTACAAAGAGCTGAGAGAATTCCGCCCAGAGATTCCTTGCATTGTGGTGGCCAACAAAATTGACGGTGAGTATATCTTATTCTTTCAACCTGTCAGGATTGCAATGTGATTCTCTTCTGACCTGGCTGAGAAAGAATGTCATTCATCGGTTAAGTCCAGATGGGTTCTTGAGTATTGATCCCTCAGAGCTGTATTTCACCACAGGAATAGCTGAGTCCTCTACTGACCTTGCATGCTGTCTTATAGGCCCTTAACCTTGTTTGACTAGCAATTAAAAATACAAATTTGATCCATTTAAAGTTTATGCAAGTGATGTCTTTCCAATTCAGTCCTTACCGTTTCATCCAGCAAGAACACAAAAGCTGATTGGAGCAGTACCTAGTGAAAAATTGCAGGATGTCTTGCTGGAAAAAGAGCATGACTTACTATGTGGCTTCCCCTGATACAGTCAGTAACTGCCTGTGCCTTGCTAATTAAGCCTGCGGGTTTCTGTGGGACTCCTCTGTGGTAAAGTGTCTAAATATACCTGCTGGCCAAATTCTTACCTTCCTCGGCAGGTGACTGGATGATTCCCTCCTCGTAGGAATGCCAGCTGGGCATTCGTTGCTGCTGTCATTGGGGTTGCGATCTGTCTCTGGCACCCTGTGAGAGCTCATAATGCAGCAGCTCTCTGCTCAGCATCAACAAGAGAACACATCCCCTTGGACCACATTCTCCTGCTATTCTCTGCCAAATACAGTGTCAGACATGGGCTTCCTTGCTGACATTCATGGCAGAAATCATCGTGGCTATGACTAGGTGTCTGCACCTGAATAAGGTGTCTGGGCTCCCACTGCAGTCTGAGGAAGTTCATTTGGTTCAGTGGTGTGGCATAGGGCTAAAAAAAAGCCTTTCCTATAGGATGCGTCAAGCCAGCCTTGAGTCCACTGGTTGCATGATGGTACAGGAGGGCCAAGGCAAATGGGCGTGGGGTTGACAGCTGTAGTGTAGACAGAACCTCTGGGTCGATGAATCCTGCACTGTCTGTGAGTGTACACTACTCCAAGAGAGTCCCCTGCCTTTCCTTCTTTGCTGTATTCCACCCGCAGTAGAAAATGGCCACTCCAGAGCTCTTAACGCAGGCCCAGTCTGCAGGAGAGTCGATCCAGCTTCCTGCAAGGCGGTGGGGAGCAGCTGCCTGGGCAGTGCCCACTGGGAAGCATCTGGAGTCTGAGCTACTTCAGCTGTTGCTTCCTTGAGAAGATCATCTGGAGTCATCCCCCTGAGCTGGCACATGGGTCTGTCACCACTTTGAGCTGCTGCTGCTGTGTCAGCACCTCCTGAAAATACACAGTAGGTTTTTTCCCAAAACTGAAATAAAGCCTCTGGCCTCCTGAGGTTGGGGCAGCTGGACCAAACTGCCTGTTAAGTAAAAATATGTAATAGTGGAGCAATTTGTACATTGTGAGTGTGCCCCTGACTCACAGGAATAGAGGTAACATGGCATTAAGGGCAGGGGGGAGTTCTGGCTAAAAAGGCCAAGCCGGAGGGAGAGGCATGACTAGTTCTGGCAGCAGTGTCCAGGTCATGTGGAGACAGAAAAGTCATAGGGACATGTTCAGAAAACATTCATAGCTACTGTACAGCAAATGATATGTTCTGAGCTGCAAAGCATTATTCATTTATGCACATCAGCATCCATCAATAATTTAGTCAAGCACCACAGATAAATCAACAAGAACTCTTTTTGTGTCTTCTTGTCAATGGTTTGCTGATGATGCTGTTTTTCAAGTGCTGTTGCTCTCAGGGAGGACTCTCCCAGCCTTGTGCTGCAGTGAGGAGGCCCTGACGGCTAAATCAGGCTCCATCTGTTCCACCACTCCTGCATATGTGACATTCCCCCTACAGTGATGTCTTTCTGACCACTTCTTCCTTTTTTTGCCCCCAGCGGACATGAAGGTGACACAGAAAAGCTTCAACTTTGCCCGGAAGTTCAGTTTGCCCTTTTACTTTGTGTCTGCTGCAGATGGCACCAACGTAGTGAAGGTAAAACACAGCTATTTGGCTCAGCATCAAGGATACCCCTGTACGGTCCAAGGACGTGGGGAGTGCTGTAGGCACAGAGAGCAGAAAATGGGCTAGCACCTCTGTTGGGCTACTTGTGAGGTCCTGGTAGCTAGAGGTAGTTGCCAAATTTGTTTGTTTTTTTTTTTCTCTTGGGGTGTGGGAACAGTTTCCATCTGTTACAGGAACCCAGTGCCCCTTACTTTGAGTGACAAGCATTCTCCTTCCCATCAGCTCTTCAATGATGCAATCAAACTGGCGGTGGCTTACAAACAGAATTCAGGAG
The DNA here is from genome assembly GCF_001431845.1 of Calidris pugnax. NCBI lineage: Eukaryota > Metazoa > Chordata > Aves > Charadriiformes > Scolopacidae > Calidris > Calidris pugnax. Next base: position 1,636 of record NW_015091638.1, on the reverse strand, counting down.
ATTTCATGGACGAGGTCATGAGAGAACTGGAGGTAAGAAAGGCTCTCCTTCCTGCACTCCTCCTACGTGATGAGGAACTCTGCACTTTTTTGCCTCAGAGAAAGCAGAGCCTGTGGCAAAGGGTGAACCTTTGCAGGCATGGAAAGATTTGCCTTACGCTGGTTACACCATGGGGTTTGTGTGCTGCCAGCATCCAGGTTGAGCCCATGCTGCCTTAGGCCTAATTGGAAAGAACCACAGCAGAGCATAGCTGTTGCTCACCTGCTTCTCAGCAGCTCCTTCTGCTCCTTTCCAGAGCTTTGACCTGCAGAAGAAGAGTGAGGATTTGTTGGATCAAGAGGAGAGCTGCCCTGAAGAGACGCCCCCATCTGCCTGAGCCCCATACCCTGAGTCTGGTTTTCCCCTTTGCTCTAGATTTTGGAGGCTGGTTAGAGCTGCCTTCACAGAGGAAAGTGATTTTTCTCACCCCCGAGAGCTCTGGTGATGGGCAGCTGGGCCTCTGCCCTTCATGGGGGAGACTGTCTGGGCATCCGTCCGTGGCTCGGCCCAAGCCACCGCACCTCCCGGTCAGGAAAAGGGCGAGAGTATCCACATGGTTGCTTGTTACTGCACTTTCCTTCAAGGCAAAGCTCGCTGGGAGAGCTGAGCTGCTCCTGGACCTGCAGGGCAGGGTCTTGCCCAGATGCTTTAACAGTACCTCCTGGAGCAAACTAATACTAAAGAATTCTTTTCTAGAGCTTTGAGCTTGTGTCCTTCCTGTGCTTCTGTTATAAGGCAGCGCAGTGACTCTTCAGCGCGAGTCCAACTGCCAGCCCTCCCCGCTGCTGTCACAGCCCAGCCAGCGCTGCCCCTCTGCCCACCCTGGGGTCTCTGCTGCAGAGCTGCTCTGGGTCTCCTGCCCCGTCATGTTGGGCAGCACCAGCTCCAGCAGACTTGTGGGCACGGGTTTTCACCTTTCAGGTCTGCTAGAGCTGAATCAGGTGGCTTGTTCTGTCCCAGCCCGATGGATGTAGTTGCTGTTGCTCCCATGGGTGTGTGCAGGAGACTTGCTGCATTCCAAAGAGCTAGAAATGCAAACACACACACACACAGAGCCACAACTAAAGTGAACGGCAAAATAGACTGACACAGACAGAGCAATGTCTTTACCCACACCCATGTATACATAACCACCACATACATCAACATGAACACACTCCAGTCCTTCTCTGCATTTCCAGGTGATCAGGACAGGATGTTTACAAGTGAAACATCATCACACCTTCACCCCTAGATTCATAAGCACAGCACATGCACAGATTCCTCAAATAACAGTATGGAAATTAGGTAATTAAGTGTTATGTGTTAGCTATGGGTGGATGTCAAGCTCATTGTGCAGTCATTGCTGCAAATCGTGGGTCTTTCTAGATCCACATCTCCTGAGTCATGAGAGCTCAGGCTCAAGTTCACTGGTGCATTGCACACACAGACACACACACACTCAGGGATCCCACCAGTAGCCAGCCTAAGCCACTTTGTGGTCCCAACTGCTGTCCCCAAGACCTCTAACCCCTCACGACCTGTGTTCCCTTCTTCCACTACACCCTCAGCCTCCTCTCCAAACAGATACATGTTCAGCCCTTTGGGGTGACTCTCC
>NW_015091637.1:62141-62405 GCF_001431845.1 Calidris pugnax | reverse complement strand
AGCAGACCCTGTGGCTCTGGGGGGGTCAGTCCCTATAGCCCCCCAGGATCAGGCCCCATAGCACCCCGGGATCAGCCCCTATAGCTCCCCAAGAGCAGACCCTATGGGTCTGTGGGGGTCAGATCCTATAGCTCTATGGGATCAGCCCCTATAGCTCCCCAGGATCAGACCTTATAGCTCTGTGGGGATCAGCCCCTATAGCACCCCAGAGTCAGACCCCATAGCATCCCAGGGGTACCCCCTATAGCTTCCTGCGACCACTAT
>NW_015091637.1:59346-62045 GCF_001431845.1 Calidris pugnax | reverse complement strand
ACACACACAGACCCTATAGAACCCCAGGGTCAGACCCTATAGCACCCCTGGGGTCAGCTCGTGTAGCACCCCCAGGGTCGGACCCTATAGCTCTGCGGGATCAGATCCTATAGCTCCCCAAGAGCAGACCCTGTGGCTCTGGGGGGGTCAGATCCCATAGCTCCCCGAGAGCAGACCCTGTGGCTCTGGGGGGGTCAGTCCCTATAGCCCCCCAGGATCAGGCCCCATAGCACCCCGGGATCAGCCCCTATAGCTCCCCAAGAGCAGACCCTATGGGTCTGTGGGGGTCAGATCCTATAGCTCTATGGGATCAGCCCCTATAGCTCCCCAGGATCAGACCTTATAGCTCTGTGGGGTTCAACCCCTATAGCACCCCAAGAGCAGACCCCATAGCACCCCGGTATTGAACCCTATAGCTCTGTGGGGATCAGCTCCTATAGCACCCCAGAGTCAGACCCCATAGTGTCCCAGGATCAGCCCCTATAGCACCCCTGGGGTTAGACCCCATAGCATCCCAGGGGTACCCCCTATAGCTTCCTGGGACCCCTGTAGCCCCTATAGCACCCCACCATGGGGTCACCCCTTATGATCGGATCCCCTGGAATCCCCCCCTATAGCTCTGTGGGGATCAGCCCCTATAGCTCCCCAGGATCAGACCTTATAGCTCTGTGGGGATCAGCCCTTATAGCACCCCAGAGTCAGACCCCATAGCATCCCAGGGGTACCCCCTATAGCTTCCTGGGACCCCTATAGCACCCCCAGGATCCCCTATATCTCCATGGGGTCACCCCTGTGATAGGACCCTACGTCTCCCCTGGAATCCCCCCCTATAGCTCTGTGGGGCTCAGCCCCTATAGCACCCCAGAGTCAGTCCCGATAGCACCCCTGGGGTTAGACCCCATAGCATCCCAGGGGTACCCCCTATAGCTTCCTGGGACCCCCGTAGCCCCTATAGCACCCCAAGGATCCCCTATATCTCCCTGGGGTCACCCCCTGTGATCGGATCCCCTGGAATCCCCCCCTATAGCTCCGTGGGGATTAGCCCCTATAGCCCCCCAGAGTCAGTCCCGATAGCACCCCTGGGGTTAGACCCCATAGCATCCCAGGGGTACCCCCTATAGCTTCCTGGGACCCCCGTAGCCCCTATAGCACCCCAAGGATCCCCTATATCTCCCTGGGGTCACCCCCTGTGATCGGATCCCCTGGAATCCCCCCCTATAGCTCCATGGGGCTCAGCCCCTATAGCTCCCCAGGATCAGACCTTATAGCTCTGTGGGGATCAGCCCCTATAGCACCCCAGAGTCAGACCCCACAGCATCCCAGGGGTAACCCCCATAGCTTCCTGGGACCCCTATAGCACCCCCAAGATCCCCTTTATCTCCCTGTGATAGGACCCTACGTCTCCCCTGGAATCCCCCCCTATACCTCCATGGGGCTCAGCCCCTATAGCTCCCCACAGCCCCGATGCCGGGCGAGGTGTGTGTGTGTGTGTAAGGGGGGGGTCCTGACCCACTGCACCCCCTTTTTTCCGTGTTCCCCCCCCCCAGAACCAGCGGGACCCGATGGCCCTGGACAAGATCATGCGGGACCTGGACCAGAGCCGGGACGGGACCGTGGGCTTCCAGGGCTTCTTCTCGCTGGTGGCCGGGCTCACCATCGCCTGCAACGACTACTTCGTGCGGCACATGAAGCAGAAGGGACGGAAATGAAGTTTTTTGGGGCTCCCCCCCACCCCTCAACTACTACACTGCAGCTTCCCCGTTTTTTGGGGTCACCCTCCCCATCGTGGGCACTTTGGGGTCCCCTGTCCCCCTGGTGTCCCCCCAGGTCCCCCCAGGTCCCCATCTCCCTGGTGTCCCCCCATCTCCCCGTCCCCTTGGGGTCCCCCCAGTGTCCCCCCAGTTCCCTGTCCCTCTGGGGTCACTTTGGGGTCCCCATCCCCCTGGTGTCTTCTGTCCCCCCAGTGTCCCCCCCAGGTCCCTGCCCCCCTGGGGTCCCCATCACCCTGAGGTCCTTGTCCCCCCAGGGTCCCCCCCGGCCACAGGGGCTCTGAGGGACCCATGGGGGGCTGCACAGGGGGCTATAGGATCTAAAGGACCGTATGGGGGTGTATAGGGGCTGTTTGGGGGTCTATAGGGCCCACAGGGGGCTGTGTGTTGATGTGTAGGGGGTCTATAGGGTGTGTAGGGGATATATAGGGCCCACAGGGGGCTGTATGTCGGTGTGTAGGGGGTCTATAGGGTGTGTAGGGGATATATAGGGCCCACAGGGGGCTGTATGTCGGTGTGTAGGGGGTCTATAGGGTGTGTAGGGGATATATAGGGCCCACAGGGGGCTGTATGTCGGTGTGTAGGGGGTCTATAGGGTGTGTAGGGGATATATAGGGCCCACAGGGGGCTGTATGTCGGTGTGTAGGGGGTCTATAGGGTGTGTAGGGGATATATAGGGCCCACAGGGGGCTGTATGTCGGTGTGTAGGGGGTCTATAGGGTGTGTAGGGGATATATAGGGCCCACAGGGGGCTGTGTGTCAGTGTGTAGGGGGCCTATAGGTTGTGTAGGGGATCTATAGGGCCCCTAGGGGGCTGTACATCCGTGTGTAAGGCCTGCAGAGGGCTGTACAGGCACATATAGACGGCTGTACGGCCCGCCCAGGGCTGTATAGAGACGTATAGGGTGGCTGGAGCTCCACGGAGAGCTG
>NW_015091637.1:58311-59065 GCF_001431845.1 Calidris pugnax | reverse complement strand
GACAGGGACCGGGGTGACCCCTGACCTCTGACCCGCTGACCGTGACCCCACCGGGGTCGCACGGGGAGGGGACCCGGAGTGACGTCATTGCCCCGCCCTCGGCTGGGAGTGACGTCACCGCTAGGAGTGACATCACCGGCGGCTTCCAGCACCGGGTCTCCCTGACAGGGCGGGACATCAGCGACGGGGACAGCGTGTGACATCAGCAGTGACCTCACCGACCGGCTGTGACATCAGCAGTGACCTCACCGACCAGCTGTGACATCAGCAGTGACCCCCCTGCCCACGTGTGACATTGCCAGTGACATCACCGACCGGGTGTGACGTCACCAGAGACCCCACTGACCAGGCGTGACGTCAGCAGTGACCCCACTGACCGGGTGTGACATCACCAGAGACCTCACCGAGTGGGTGTGACATCACCAGTGACCTCACCGACCTGGTGTGACACCGTGTGTGACCCCACCAGCGAGGTGTGACATCACCAGTGACCTCACCAACCAGGTTTGACATCACCAGTGACTTCACCGAGCAGGTGTGACGTCACCAGTGATCCCCCTGCCCACGTGTGACATCACCAGCGACCCCACCGACCAGGTGTGACATCACTAGTGACCTCACCAACCAGGTGTGACATCACCAGTGACCTCACCGACCGGCCGTGACGTCCCCAGTGCCCCCCCCTCCCGGCCGTGGGGTCCCCGGGGGGGCCATGTGGCTGGCTCTGCTGACCCTGAGGAGGGGTCTCTCCACC
>NW_015091637.1:57662-58159 GCF_001431845.1 Calidris pugnax | reverse complement strand
CAACGGGGGCTGGAGCCAGGCCATGCTCCGCCATTACCAGCGCCTGCAGGCCATGGCGGCCGGCGGGGCCTGGGCACGGCTGCCCTCCTACCGCCATGCCCGCCACCACGGGGCCGCCATGGGGACCCCGGGGCTGGGGGGGGTGACGGGGGGACGCACAGCACTGCCACCGCCGGGGGACACGCGGCTCTTCCTGCGCGCCATCGAGGGGGACGGTAACGGCTTCGAGTACGCCATGTTCCTCAACGCCGCCGAGCGCCGCCTCCTCTGCCTCGTCCAGCCCGGGCCCTACCTGGAGGGACACCCCGGGTGAGTGTCACCGGGTCCCCAACCCCACCATCGGGCTCCCGGGGGGCTGGAGAAGGGCGACAAAGGTGGGGAGGGGTCTGGAGAGTAAGTCTGATGAGGAGAGGCTGAGGGAGCTGGGGGTGTTCAGCCTGGAGAAGAGGAGGCTGAGGGGAGACCTTCTTGCTCTCTCCAACTCCCTGAAAGGAGGG
>NW_015091637.1:55716-57553 GCF_001431845.1 Calidris pugnax | reverse complement strand
TGAGGCCCCATCCCTGGAGGTGTTCAAAAGCCGGGTTGATGTGGTGCTGGGAGGGATGGTTTAGTGCTGATGCTCCTTGTTTGTTGTGGGGGTGTCTATTTTTGTCAGTTCGGTTGATGGTTGGACAAGATGATCTTTAAGGTCCCTTCCAACCTAGAAGATTCTGTGATTCTGTGGACGGGGGGGGCCGGGTGAGGGGAGAGCAGCAGATGGCATCTACCTCGGCTTCGGCACCATCTCCCGTAACATCCTCGTTAGGAAATTAGGGAAGGGTGGGCTGGGCGAGGAGGGGGTGAGGTGGGTTGGAGTCCTGGCAGCACTCAGAGGGTTGTAATTAACGGAGTGGGGTTAATTTGGAGGCCCGTCACCCAGGGGTGTCCCCCAGGGGTCAATACTTGGTCCGGTTTTGCTCAACATCTTCATCGATGACCGGGAGGAGGGGACAGAGCGGAGCCCCCGGGGAGTTCGCTGATGGCACCAAACCAAGCCCAGGATGGGGTTGGCTTTTTGGGTTGATGTGGAGATTCTCACCCACCAACACCCCCCAAGTCCTTCTCCTCGGGGCTGCTCTCCGGCCATTCCCCCAACGTCCAGGGGGCAGGACCCTGAGGGCGCTTGGCTTGGTGGAACCTCATGAGGTTTGCACAGACCCCACTTCTCCAGCCTGTCCAGCTCCCTCTGGATGGCAGATCCCTTCTCTCCAGGGTGTGACCCACACCACCGACCTTGGTGTCACCACCAAACTCCTTGAGGGTCCCCTCCATCCCCCTGCCCGTGTCTCCAACGAGACGTTGAACATCACTAGTCCCAGTACCGACCCCTGAGGAGCCCCAAGTGATGTCCTCTGGGCAACCTGGCTCCAGCAGGAGAGTTGGGCCAGAAGATCTCCAGAAGGTCCCTTCCACCTCCAACAATTCCATGATATCACCCCCCCCATGTGTCCCCCAGCTCCACCTCGGCTTCGGCACCATCTCCCGTAACATCCTCGTTAGGAAATTAGGGAAGGGTGGGCTGGGCGAGGAGGGGGTGAGGTGGGTTGGAGTCCTGGCAGCACTCAGAGGGTTGTAATTAACGGAGTGGGGTTAATTTGGAGGCCCGTCACCCAGGGGTGTCCCCCAGGGGTCAATACTTGGTCCGGTTTTGCTCAACATCTTCATCGATGACCGGGAGGAGGGGACAGAGCGGAGCCCCCGGGGAGTTCGCTGATGGCACCAAACCAAGCCCAGGATGGGGTTGGCTTTTTGGGTTGATGTGGAGATTCTCACCCACCAACACCCCCCAAGTCCTTCTCCTCGGGGCTGCTCTCCGGCCATTCCCCCAACGTCCAGGGGGCAGGACCCTGAGGGCGCTTGGCTTGGTGGAACCTCATGAGGTTTGCACAGACCCCACTTCTCCAGCCTGTCCAGCTCCCTCTGGATGGCAGATCCCTTCTCTCTGGGGTGTGACCCACACCACCAAGCTTGGTGTCACCACCAAACTCCTTGAGGGTCCCCTCCATCCCCCTGCCCGTGTCTCCAACGAGACGTTGAACATCACTAGTCCCAGTACCGACCCCTGAGGAGCAGCCCCGAGTGATGTTCTCTGGGCAACCCACCCTCCGTTGGAGGAGTTGGACCAGATGATCTCCAGAAGGTCCCTTCCAACTCCAACAACTCCATGATATCACCCCCCCTATGCATCCCCCACCTCCGGCGCTGTCACTCACCCCCCCTTTCCCCTCTCTGTGTCCCTCCCACCCCAAAGCTTGACCCACGGCGGCGCCATCGCCACCATCATCGACAGCGCCCTGGGGACCTGCGCCCTGGCGGTGGCCGGGCCGGTGGTGACGGCCAACCTC
>NW_015091637.1:54044-54694 GCF_001431845.1 Calidris pugnax | reverse complement strand
ATGGAGAACATACTCGGCTTTCCGCAAATATTGCTGCAACACGTTGATCAAAACATCTGCCAACCCCCCCAAGTCCTTCTCCTCGGGGCTGCTCTCCGGCCATTCCCCCAACGTCCAGGGGGCAGGACCCTGAGGGCGCTTGGCTTGGTGGAACCTCATGAGGTTTGCACAGACCCCACTTCTCCAGCCTGTCCAGCTCCCTCTGGATGGCAGATCCCTTCTCTCCAGGGTGTGACCCACACCACCGACCTTGGTGTCACCACCAAACTCCTTGAGGGTCCCCTCCATCCCCCTGCCCGTGTCTCCAACGAGACGTTGAACATCACTAGTCCCAGTACCGACCCCTGAGGAGCCCCAAGTGATGTCCTCTGGGCAACCTGGCTCCAGCAGGAGAGTTGGGCCAGAAGATCTCCAGAAGGTCCCTTCCACCTCCAACAATTCCATGATATCACCCCCCCCATGTGTCCCCCAGCTCCGGCGCTGTCACTCACCCCCCCTTTTCCCCTCTTTCTGTCCCCCCCACCCCAAAGCTTGACCCATGGTGGTGCCATCGCCACCATCATCGACAGCGCCCTGGGGACCTGCGCCCTGGCGGTGGCCGGGCCGGTGGTGACGGCCAACCTCGGCATCGACTACCTGGCGTGAGTGTC
>NW_015091637.1:52226-53207 GCF_001431845.1 Calidris pugnax | reverse complement strand
CCCCCGGGACCCGCGTGACGCTCGCCAAAGCCGGGGGGCTCCGTGTGCCCCCCCCACCCCGCAGCGCCCGAACCCCCACGGGCGACGTGGGGGGGGCACGGGTTGGCGGGGGGGGCTCAGTGCACCCCCAAAGGTGGGGACATCGGGGTGTGGTGGGGTCCCAGCACTGCGCCCCACGGCTGGGGACATCGGGGTCCCCCGGGGTCCCGCTCCTGCACCCCAAAACCGAGCACGTCGGGGTGTCATGGGGTCCGGGGGCTGCGCCCCAAAGCTGGGGATACTGGGGTGCCGTGGGGTCCCGTGGCTGCACCCCAAAGGTGGGGACATTGGGGTCCCGTCTGTGCACCCCGGGGCTGAGCACATCGGGGAACCCTGGGGTCCCCCGCTTGCACCCCAAAGCTGGGCACACTGGGGTTCCACCCCTGCACCCCAAAACCGAGCACGGCAGGGTGTCATGGGGTCCCGTGGCTGCGCCCCAAAACTGGGGACACTTGGGTCCCATCTGTGCACCCCGGGGCTGAGCACATCGGGGTGTCGTGGGGTCCCCCGGTTGCGCCCCAAAGCTGGGCACATTGGGGTCCCCTGGGGTCCCCCCCCTGCACCCCAAAACCGAGCATGTCAGGGTGTCACGGGGTCCCGTGGCTGCGCCCCAAAGCTGGGGATACTAGGGTGCCGTGGGGTCCCACTGCTGCACCCCAAAGGTGGGGACACTGGGGTCCTACCCCTGCACCCCAAAACCGAGCACATCAGGGTGTCACGGGGTCCCGTGGCTGCGCCCCAAAGCTGGGGATACTAGGGTGCCGTGGGGTCCCACTGCTGCACCCCAAAGGTGGGGACACTGGGGTCCTACCCCTGCACCCCAAAACCGAGCACATCAGGGTGTCACGGGGTCCCCCCCCGCACCCCACAGCCGGGCACACCGGGGTGCCATGGGGCTCCGTGGGGTGTCACAGCCCCCCGCCCCCCCCATCCCCGGGACAT
>NW_015091637.1:50278-52023 GCF_001431845.1 Calidris pugnax | reverse complement strand
TGTCCGTGTGTGCAAGGGGGGGGGAGCGAGCAGGGGTGCGTGTGCCGCCGGGCACGCGTGTGCGGCTGGACACGTGTGTGTGCACGCGTGAGGGAGCGTGCAAGTGTGGGGGAGCGTGTAAGAGACAGCGTGCGTGTGTGGGAGATGGTGTGTGTGTGTGCAAGGGCATGGGAGAGTGCACGCGTGTGTGCAAGGGTGTGGGAGCACACAAGAGCGTGCACATGTGTGTGTGCAAGGGCACCGGAGCGTGTGGGGGTGTGCACATGCGTGTGCAAGGGTGTGGGAGCGTATGGGTGTGCACCCGTGTGTGCAGCCCGTGGAGGCTCACAAGAGCGGACGTACACGCGTGCAGGCATGTGGGAGGCTGCAGGAGTGTGTGTGCGTGTGCAAGGGTGTGAGTGTGTGTGTGCAAGCGTGTGGGAGCGGGCAGGTGTGTGTGCAAAGGGGTGGGAGTGTGTGTGTGCACACGAGTGGGCACGGGGGAGCGTGTGCAAGCGGGTGGGAGCATGTTGGACCCTGCGTGTGCACACGTGTGGGTGCATCTACGTGCGAGGGCAGTGTGCAGGCAGGCGTGTGCGTCCCTGTGCCTGTGCACACCCGTGGGAGCACACGCATGTGTGCAGACACACATGGGAGCGTGCACACGAGTGTGTGAGAGCACCAGGAGCTGCCGGGGCACGGGGGCCACGTGTGTCAGTGTGTGTCAGCGTGTGTCAGCGTGTGTCAGCATCACACGTGTTGTACAGCTCACACAGACGTGTTGGCACATGTTACACATGACCGTGTGTGCTGTGACATGTGCAGGCGTGTTTTGGGGCACGCGTGCGATGAGGGTTGTGTAAATGCATGCACATGCTCTGCGGGGTCTGTGCATGCATGTTACGGCGTGTTGCTGCATTCACACACATGTCACGGCAGGGTGCTGGGTGTGCATGCGTGTTGCGGTGTGTAGCTGCAGGCACACGTGTGTTATGGCATGTGCACCCGTGTTGCAGGGAGGCTACAGCCTGTGGGGGTGTCGACCGTGTGTGCTGTGACATGTGCAGGCGTGTTTTGGGGCACGCGTGCGATGAGGGTTGTGTAAATGCATGCACATGCTCTGCGGGGTCTGTGCATGCATCACACACACGGCACAGTGCTGGGTGTGCACACATGTTGCGGTGTGTAGCTGCATGCACACGCGTGTTGTGGCATGTGCACCCGTGTTGCGGGGAGGCTACAGCCTGTGGGGGTGTTGTACACGGCTCCCGGTGTCTGTGCATGGAGCGTGATGTGCACGCGTGTTGCAGGACGCACACATGTGTTGCAGGGCGTGCATGCATGTTGTGGGGCGTACATGTGTGTTGCAGGGATTACATGCCTGTTGCAGGGATTACATGCGTGTTGCAGGGTGTACATGCATGTTGCAGGGCGTACATGAGTGTTGCAGGGAGTACATGCATGTTGCAGGGATTACATGCGTGTTGCAGGGTGTACATGCATGTTGCAGGGCGTACATGTGTGTTGCAGGGATTACATGCCTGTTGCAGGGCACACGTGTGTTGCAGGGAGTACATGTATGTTGCAGGGCACACATGTGTTGCAGGGATTACATGCATGTTGCAGGGTGTACATGCGTGTTGCAGGAATTACATGCGTGTTGCAGGCTGTGCACACATGTTACTGCATGTTGTGGCGTGTGGCGGCCCTGGGCAGCCCCGTGTCCCCCCGCAGCCGCAGCTGCAGCCCCCCCAGCCCCCCCGGTC
>NW_015091637.1:48312-49674 GCF_001431845.1 Calidris pugnax | reverse complement strand
GCGTGAGGGAGCGTGCAAGTGTGGGGGAGCGTGTAAGAGACAGCGTGCGTGTGTGGGAGATGGTGTGTGTGTGTGCAAGGGCGTGGGAGCGTGCATGCGTGTGTGCAAGGGTGTGGGAGCACACAAGAGCGTGCACATGTGTGTGTGCAAGGGCACCGGAGCGTGTGGGGGTGTGCACATGTGTGTGCAAGGGTGTGGGAGCGTATGGGTGTGCACCCGTGTGTGCAGCCCGTGGAGGCTCACAAGAGCGGACGTACACGCGTGCAGGCATGTGGGAGGCTGCAGGAGTGTGTGTGCGTGTGCAAGGGTGTGAGTGTGTGTGTGCAAGCGTGTGGGAGCGGGCAGGTGTGTGTGCAAAGGGGTGGGAGTGTGTGTGTGCACACGAGTGGGCACGGGGGAGCGTGTGCAAGCGGGTGGGAGCATGTTGGACCCTGCGTGTGCACACGTGTGGGTGCATCTACGTGCGAGGGCAGTGTGCAGGCAGGCGTGTGCGTCCCTGTGCCTGTGCACACCCGTGGGAGCACACGCATGTGTGCAGACACACATGGGAGCGTGCACACGAGTGTGTGAGCGCTCCAGGAGCTGCCGGGGCACGGGGGCCACGTGTGTCAGTGTGTGTCAGCGTGTGTCAGCGTGTGTCAGCATCACACGTGTTGTACAGCTCACACAGACGTGTTGGCACATGTTACACATGACCGTGTGTGCTGTGACATGTGCAGGCGTGTTTTGGGGCACGCGTGCGATGAGGGTTGTGTAAATGCATGCACATGCTCTGCGGGGTCTGTGCATGCATGTTACGGCGTGTTGCTGCATTCACACACATGTCACGGCAGGGTGCTGGGTGTGCATGCGTGTTGCGGTGTGTAGCTGCAGGCACACGTGTGTTATGGCATGTGCACCCGTGTTGCAGGGAGGCTACAGCCTGTGGGGGTGTCGTACACGGCTCCCGGTGTCTGTGCATGGAGCGTGATGTGCACGCGTGTTGCAGGACGCACACATGTGTTGCAGGGCGTGCATGCATGTTGTGGGGCGTACATGTGTGTTGCAGGGATTACATGCCTGTTGCAGGGATTACATGCGTGTTGCAGGGTGTACATGCATGTTGCAGGGCGTACATGAGTGTTGCAGGGAGTACATGCATGTTGCAGGGATTACATGCGTGTTGCAGGGTGTACATGCATGTTGCAGGGCGTACATGTGTGTTGCAGGGATTACATGCCTGTTGCAGGGCACACGTGTGTTGCAGGGAGTACATGTATGTTGCAGGGCACACATGTGTTGCAGGGATTACATGCATGTTGCAGGGTGTACATGCGTGTTGCAGGAATTACATGCGTGTTGCAGGCTGTGCACACATGTTAC
>NW_015091637.1:47412-47801 GCF_001431845.1 Calidris pugnax | reverse complement strand
CCCCCCCCCCAGGGATGGTGGGTGCTGATGGGGGTCAGTGGGGTCCCCTGGGGCTGGTGGGATGTTGGGGGGCACTGGGGGGGTCTCATGGGGCTGGTGGGTACTGGTGGGGCAAAGGGGTGCCAGCAGATCTCATGGGGCTGGGAGTTACTGGTGGGTACTGGTGGAGATGATGGGTGTTGGTAGGAGCTGGTGGGATGTTGGTGGGTGCTCATGGGGCTGGTGGGTGCTGGTGGGATGTTGGTGGAGATGATGGATGTTGGTGGGTCCTGCTGGAGATGATGGGGGCTGGTGGGTGCTCATGGGTCTGGTGGGTGCTGGTGGAGATGATGGGTACTGGTGGGGGTGGTGGGGGGTGGGGGGGGTGGTGGGGGGTGGGAGGGGCTGGG
>NW_015091637.1:47049-47306 GCF_001431845.1 Calidris pugnax | reverse complement strand
GGTGGAGATGATGGGTGCTGGTGGGTACTGGAGGGTACTGGTGGGTGCTGGTGGGTACTGGAGGGTACTGGTGGGTGCTGGTGGGTACTGGTGGAGATGGTGGGATGTTGGTGGAGATGGTGGGTACTGGAGGGTGCTGGTGGGTACTGGTGATGCTGGTGGGGCTGGTGGGATGTTGGTGGAGATGATGGGTACTGTTGGGTGCCCACCGTGCTGGTGGGGGCTGACAGGTCCCGGTGGGTGCCGGTGGGTGCCGG
>NW_015091637.1:44859-46714 GCF_001431845.1 Calidris pugnax | reverse complement strand
GGCCGGCGCCGCCGCGGGGGTCCCCGGATGCGAGGGCGGCCCCCGGGGCCCCAAAACTGGGGCAGGTGGAAAAAGCCGACGAAGCGGATTCGGGGAGGAAGAGGTGTGCGGGCGTGTGCACACGTGTGTGTGTGTGTGTGTGTGTGAAGGAGGGGCGGTGGCCATGCACGCTCGTGCGAGAGCGGGCACGAGGGGGACAGGGTGCATGAGAGCGTGCAAGAGCATCGGCGGACACGTACCAGCATCCCTGAGTGTGCAAGAGCACACGTGAGCGTGCCCAGGTGTGCGCTGGGCATTGTGAACACACAAGCATTTTGTGAACACGTGCGAGCGTGCATGAAGGTGTGCAAGCACGGGCAGGCAGCCCGCAGGAGTGTGCACAAGCATTCGCAGCTTTGCACAACCCTTTGCAAAGGTGCACCAGCGCGGGCAAGTGTGCCCCAGGGTGTGCGCACGACTGGGGGTGTGTGCCTGTGTCCAAGCGTGTCCAAGTGTGCGTCACCCCCCCATCATCCCCGTGCTCGAACAAGCGCGTGTAACTGTGCACGAGTGTGCCCGTGTGTGCACGTGAGTGTGCAAGCGTGTGTGAGCAGGGACTCAGGCATGTCCATGTGTGCACAAGCGTGTGCAAGCAGAGGGTGACAAGCTGGTGTCCCCCACTCCCATGGCTCAGGTGCCCCCCATCCCCCCCCACGAGCCCCTGCCCACTCGTGCCGTGCCAGTGCCGTGCTGGGCTGTACTGGTGCTGTGCTGGGCTGTTCTGGGCTGTACCGGTGCTGTACTGGACTGTAGTGGTGCCATACTGGTGCCATACTGGTGCTGTACCGGTGCCATACCAGGCTGTACCGGGCTGTACTGGTGCCATACCAGTGCGGTACTGGGATATACCAGTGCTGTACCGGTGCTGCACCATGCCATACCAGTGCTGTACCATGCCGTACCAGTGCCATACTGGTACCATACCGGTGCCATACCAGCCATAGGGGCCATACCATGCCATACCAGTGCCATACTGATGCCGTACCGGTGCTGTACTGGTGCTGTACCGGCCGTAGGGGCCGTACCATGCTGTACCGGTGCTGTACCGGTGCCATATCAGGCTGTACCGGTGCCATAGTGGTGCTGTACTGGTGCTGTGCTGGTGCCGTACCGGCTGTAGGGGCCGTACTGGTGCTGTATCAGCCGTAGGGGCTGTGCCATGCTGTACTGGTGCCGTACCAGTGCCATACTGGTGCCATACCAGTGTCATCCCAGCCGTAGGGGCCGTACTGTGCTGTACTGGTGCCATACTGGTGCCGTACCAGTGCCATAGGGGCTGTGCTGTGCCGTACCAGTGCCGTACCAGTGCCATACTGGTGCCGTACTGGTGCCATACTGGTGCCGTAGGGCCGTGCCGTGCTGTACCAGTGCCATCTGGTGCCCGTGGGGCGCCGCGGGACCCCATCAGGGAGCCCAGAGGGTCCCTGTGAGCCCGTGGGTCCGGGGGGGCTCAGGGGGCACGAGAGACCCCCCCCCAAGTGACGTTGGGGGACATGGGGGACCCCGATGGCCGTGGGGGACACGGGGAGTCCCGGTGAGGAGGTGGGGGGCAGAGGGGGTCCCGGGGGGGACACATGGCCCCATAGGGTCCCCCGGAACCCTTGGGGGGACCCCCCCGGGGACACGGTAGCCCGGGGGGTGCCGTGTGAGCCCATGGGGGGGCACAGGAGCCTGTGGGGCACATGGGGACCCCCCCCCTGTGGGGACACGTGGACCCGTGAAGCACACGTGAGCCCACAGGGAACACGGGGTCCCACAGGGGACACGTGAGCCCGGGGAGTGCGTGTGAGGACACGGGTGGCACACGTGGTCCCAC
>NW_015091637.1:44150-44794 GCF_001431845.1 Calidris pugnax | reverse complement strand
CCCAGCCCACATCGAGGTGATCCCCTGCAAGATCTGCGGGGACAAGTCCTCGGGGATCCACTACGGCGTCATCACCTGCGAGGGCTGCAAGGTGGGCTGGGGCTGGGGTCTCGGGGGGCTGGGGGGCTGGGGTACTGGGATGTCAGGGTGTTGGGGTGCCATAGTGTTGGGGTGCTGGGGTTCTGGGGTATTGGGGTGCCGTGTTGTTGGGTGTTGGGATGTCAGGGTGTCAGGATGCTGGGATGTCAGGGTGCCAGGGTGTTGGGGTGCCATGGTGTTGGGATATTGGGGTGCTGTGGTGTTGGGATGTTGGGGTGCTATGGTGTTGGGGTGCCATGGTGTTGGGGTGCCGTGGTTTTGGGGTATTGGGGTGCCATGGTGTTAGGGTACTGGGGTGTTGGGGTGCTGTGGGTTGTGGTGTTGGGGTGTCATGGTGTTGGGGTGTTGGGGTGCCGTGGTTTTGGGGTGCCATGGTGCTGGGATGCCATGGTGTTGTGGTACTGGGGTGTTGGGGTGCCGTGGTTTTGTGGTATTGGGGTGCTGTGCTGTTGGGGTACTGGGGTGCCGTGGTTTTGGGGTGCTGGGGTGTTGGGATGCTGGGTTTTCAGGTTGTTGGGGTGTTGGGTTGCCAGGATGTCAGGGTG
>NW_015091637.1:42136-42991 GCF_001431845.1 Calidris pugnax | reverse complement strand
CCCCCTGCCCCCCCCCGGCACCCACCACGGCGGGACGGAGGGACGGGCTGGTCCCACCATGGAGGGGCAGCCGGGGCGGCCGGAGGGGACCAAGCGGGGTCCGGATGGGGAAGGGGATGAGGATGGACCCCAGTTCTACCCCCACCCCACTGGCAGCAGCCTCCTGGAGTCACCCATGGCCTCTGGTGTGGAGATTGGTGAGTCACTGGGTGACACATGGGGTTGGGGCTGTCACCCATGGGTGCCCCGTGGTGGTGGGACCTGTCCCCATCAACCACGAGTGCTCCAGGGTGGTGGGACCTAACTCCATCACCTGTGGATGCATCACCCATAGGTGCTCAATGGTGGTGGGACCTGGCTCCATCACCCATGGGTGCCAGATGGTGGTGGGATCTGTCCCCATCCATCACCCATGGGTGCTTCATGGTGGTGGGACCTGTCCCCATCCATCCATCCATCACCCATGGGTTCTTCATGGTGGTGGGACCTTGCCCATCATCCATGGGTGCTCCATGGTGGTGGGACCTTGCCCATCGTGGACATGGCTGAGGGCTGCCTGCCTGTCCCTGTCCCCAAACCCCCCGTCCCCCTGTCCCCGCAGAGCACCTCACCCAGAACGTCCTCAAGTCGTACCGCGAGACCTGCCAGCTCCGCGCCGAGGACCTGCAGCTCCGGCGCTGGGACACCTTCTCCCGCGAGGAGGTCTGCGCCTACCAGAAGAAGGTGAGGCCACCGGGCTGGGGACAGGGGAGGGGACACGGCGGTCCCCAGGGCACCCAGAGGATGCCCAGGGCTGGGTGCCCCGGGGCTCTGGCGTGGTGTGGAGCCATGGGGATGTTTGGAGGGGTCTGGGGG
>NW_015091637.1:33705-37718 GCF_001431845.1 Calidris pugnax | reverse complement strand
CCCCCTGCCCCCCCCCGGCACCCACCACGGCGGGACGGAGGGACGGGCTGGTCCCACCATGGAGGGGCAGCCGGGGCGGCCGGAGGGGACCAAGCGGGGTCCGGATGGGGAAGGGGATGAGGATGGACCCCAGTTCTACCCCCACCCCACTGGCAGCAGCCTCCTGGAGTCACCCATGGCCTCTGGTGTGGAGATTGGTGAGTCACTGGGTGACACATGGGGTTGGGGCTGTCACCCATGGGTGCCCCGTGGTGGTGGGACCTGTCCCCATCAACCACGAGTGCTCCAGGGTGGTGGGACCTAACTCCATCACCTGTGGGTGCATCACCCATAGGTGCTCAATGGTGGTGGGACCTGGCTCCATCACCCATGGGTGCCAGATGGTGGTGGGATCTGTCCCCATCCATCACCCATGGGTGCTTCATGGTGGTGGGACCTGTCCCCATCCATCCATCCATCACCCATGGGTTCTTCATGGTGGTGGGACCTTGCCCATCATCCATGGGTGCTCCATGGTGGTGGGACCTTGCCCATCGTGGACATGGCTGAGGGCTGCCTGCCTGTCCCTGTCCCCAAACCCCCCGTCCCCCTGTCCCCGCAGAGCACCTCACCCAGAACGTCCTCAAGTCGTACCGCGAGACCTGCCAGCTCCGCGCCGAGGACCTGCAGCTCCGGCGCTGGGACACCTTCTCCCGCGAGGAGGTCTGCGCCTACCAGAAGAAGGTGAGGCCACCGGGCTGGGGACAGGGGAGGGGACACGGGGGTCCCCAGGGCACCCAGAGGATGCCGAGAGCTGGGGCTCCGGTGTGGTGTGGAGTCATGGGGATGTTTGGAGGGGTCGGGGGGGGTCTGGGGTGGGGGTGACGGCCGGGTGACGAGGTGTGACACCGTCCGGGTGACAGTCGACGGAGGAGATGTGGCAGCGCTGCGCCGGGCGCATCACCGAGGCCATCCAGCACGTGGTGGAGTTCGCCAAGCGCCTGCGCGGCTTCATGGACCTCTGCCAGAACGACCAGATCGTCCTCCTCAAAGCGGGTACGGGGCCACCCCGTCCCTGTCCCCACCCCTGGGGCCACCACGTCCCTGTCCCCACCCCTGGGGCCACCCCATGCCCTTGCCCCCATCCCCGCAGTCCCTGTGGCCCCCATCTCCCCACCCCTGGTGTCCCCGGGCGATGGGATGCTCTGGTCCCATCAGGGAGGTGACGGTCCCCATAGGCCACCTTGACCCCACTGGGGTGGTGACAGTCCCATGGGCTCCATCAGGGAGGTGGCAGTCCCCAAGGGCCACCCTGATGCCACCAGGGAGGTGACAGTCCCATGGGTCCCACCAGGGAGGTGTTAGACCCCAAGGGCCACCCCAACCCCACCAGGAGGTGACAGTCCCCAAGGGCCACCTTGATGCCACCAGGGAGGTGACAGTCCCATGGGTCTCACCAGGGAGGTGACAGTCCCCAAGGGCCACCCTGATGCCACCAGGGAGGTGACAGTCCCCAAAGACCACCCCAACCTCAACCCACCCCTGGTGTCCTCGGGTGATGGGGTGCTCTGGTCCCATCAGGGAGGTGATGGTCCCCATAGGCCACCTTGACCCCACTGGGGTGGTGGCAGTCCCATGGGTCCCACCAGGGAGGTGACAGTCCCCAAGGGCCACCCCAACCCCACCAGGAGGTGACAGTCCCCAAAGGCCACCTTGATGCCACCAGGGAGGTGACAGTCCCATGGGTCTCACCAGGGAGGTGACAGTCCCCAAGGGCCACCCTGATGCCACCAGGGAGGTGACAGTCCCCAAAGACCACCCCAACCTCAATGGGGAGGTGACAGTCCCATGGGTCCCACCAGGGTGGTGACAGCCCCCAAGGGCCACCCCAACCCCACCAGGAGGTGACAGTCCCCAAAGGCCACCTTGATGCCACCAGGGAGGTGACAGTCCCATGGGTCTCACCAGGGAGGTGACAGTCCCCAAGGGCCACCCTGATGCCACCAGGGAGGTGACAGTCCCCAAAGACCACCCCAACCTCAATGGGGAGGTGACAGTCCCATGGGTCCCACCAGGGTGGTGACAGCCCCCAAGGGCCACCCCAACCCCACCAGGAGGTGACAGTCCCCAAAGGCCACCTTGATGCCACCAGGGAGGTGACAGTCCCATGGGTCCCACCGGGGAGGTGACAGTTGATAGGCCCCACATCCCAAGGGAGGTGACAGACCCACCCCAGGGCTGGGGTCACCAACCCAGCCCCAAGCCATGGCACCGTGGGGCCTCCTTGTCCCCCGGTGCCACCATCCCTGTCCCCCCCCGGGCGGTGGCAGGCGCCATGGAGGTGGTGCTGGTGGGCATGTGCCGGGCCTTCAACTCCGACAACCGGACCGTCTTCTTCGAGGGCAAGTACGCGGGCGCCGAGCTCTTCCGATCCCTGGGTAGGGATGGGGACACAATGAGGGGGGACATCGAGGTGGGAGCGGGGGGGACACGAAGGGGGACACGCGTCCCACCAGGGAGGTGATAGACCCCAAGGGCCACCCCAACCCCACCAGGGAGGTGACAGTCCCCAAGGACCACCCCAACATCACTGGGGAGGTGACAGTCCCATGGGTCCCACTGGGGAGGTGACAGTTGATAGGCCCCACATCCCAAGGGAGGTGACAGACCCACCCCAGGGCTGGGGTCACCAACCCAGCCCCAAGCCATGGCACCGTGGGGCCTCCTTGTCCCCCGGTGCCACCATCCCTGTCCCCCCCCGGGCGGTGGCAGGCGCCATGGAGGTGGTGCTGGTGGGCATGTGCCGAGCCTTCAACTCCGACAACCGGACCGTCTTCTTCGAGGGCAAGTACGCGGGCGCCGAGCTCTTCCGATCCCTGGGTAGGGATGGGGACACAATGAGGGGGGACATCGAGGTGGGAGCGGGGGGGACACGAAGGGGGACACGCGGTGACCAGGGCTCCCCCCAGGCTGCCAGGAGCTCATCGGCTCCATCTTCGACTTCGCCCAGAGCCTCTGTGCCCTGCACTTCTCGGAGAGCGAGGTGGCCCTCTTCAGCGCCCTGGTCCTCATCAACGCCAGTGAGGGACCTGTCCCCTCTCCCCTGTCCCCTGTCCCCACCCCCCGGGCCTCAGTTCCCCCCCCAGCCCCATAGGAACCCCCAAACCCCCATGGTTTTGTCCCAAAGCGGGTGCTGGGGTTGGGTGGCCTGAGCTGGTCCCTGTTCCCCCCCTGACCCCATCACCATGGTGTCCCCATCCTGTCCCTCTCCTGTCCCGCTCCGTCCCAGCTGGTCCCTGTCCCCAGCCCCCTCCCTGTCCCATCTGGTCCCCATCTTGTCCCCATCCTGGTCCCATCCTGCCCCTGTCCCACCTCTCCCCATCCCCGTCCCT
The DNA here is from genome assembly GCF_001431845.1 of Calidris pugnax. NCBI lineage: Eukaryota > Metazoa > Chordata > Aves > Charadriiformes > Scolopacidae > Calidris > Calidris pugnax. The sequence continues at coordinate 34,347 of NW_015091637.1, read as the reverse complement.
GTCACCATCTCCATCCTCATCCTGTCCTTGTCACCATCCTCGTCCATTCCCGCCCTTGTCCCCATCCCGTCCTAATCCCATTCCACCCCATCCCTGTCCCCATCCCAATTCCACCCCATTCCTGTCCCTGTCCCCATCCCATCCTTGTCCCCATCATGTCCCCATCCCAATCCCATCCCATCCCATCCCATCCCTGTCCCTGTCCCCATCCCATCCCAATCCCATCCCATTCCACCCCATCCCTGTCCCTGTCCCCATCCCATCCTTGTCCCCATCATGTCCCCATCCCAATCCCATCCCAATCCCATTCCTGTCCCCATCCCATCCCTGTCCCCATCCCCATCCCATCCCATCCCATCCCTGTCCCCATCTCTGTCCCCATCCTTGTCACCATCTCCATCCTCATCCTGTCTTGTCCCCATCCTTCTTCATTCCTATCCCTGTCCCCATCCTGTCTCCATCCCAATCCCATCCTTGTCCCCATCCCAATCCCATCCCAATCCCCTCCCATCCCTGTCCCTGTCCCCACCTCACCCCCCGTGTCCCCATCCCCAGACCGGCCGTGGCTGCAGGAACAGGCCAAGGTGGCCCAACTGCAGGGACACCTGGAAGTCGCCTTCCGCCTCCTGCTGCGCCGGACCC
>NW_015091637.1:33239-33695 GCF_001431845.1 Calidris pugnax | reverse complement strand
GTGTGCGTGTGACACACGTGTCCCCAGCGTGCCAGGCGTGTGATGGGCCCATGTCCCCTCCATGTGTGTGTGTGTTGCATGTCCCCTGGCATGTCAGGCATGTGACAGGCGTGTCCTCCCTCCATGTACATGTGACACATGTGTCCCCAGCGTGCCAGGTGTGTGATGGGTCCATGTCCCCTCCATGTACATGTGACACGCATGTCCCCAGCATGCCAGGCGTATGATGGGCCCATGTCTCCTCCATGTACATGTGACACACGTGTCACCAGCGTGCCAGGTGTGTGATGGGCCCATGTCCCTTCCATGTGTGTCTGTGTTGCGTGTCCCCTGGCATGTCAGGCATGTGATAGATGTGTCCCCCCTCCGTGTACGTGTGACACACGTGTCCCCAGCATGCCAGGCGTGTGACGGGCCCACATCCCTTCCGTGTCAGTGCATGGTGCGTGTCCCCCG
>NW_015091637.1:12452-13679 GCF_001431845.1 Calidris pugnax | reverse complement strand
GGGGACCAGGGGGATGCCCTGTGTTGTGACACGTGTGTCCCCTCTGTGTGCGTGTGGGGGTGGCAGGGGTGCGATGGGCACGTGTCCCCTCTGTGAGTGTGTGTGTGTGTGACACGCGTGTCCCCTGGCGGGATAGGTGTGTGACGGGTCCGTGTCCCCTCCATGTGTGTGTGTGTTGTGTGTCCCCTGACATGTCAGGCATGTTACAGGCGTGTGTCCCCCCTCCGTGTGCGTGTGACACACGTGTCCCCAGCGTGCCAGGCGTGTGATGGGCCCATGTCCCCTCCATGTGTGTGTGTGTTGCATGTCCCCTGGCATGTCAGGCATGTGACAGGCGTGTCCTCCCTCCATGTACATGTGACACATGTGTCCCCAGCGTGCCAGGTGTGTGATGGGTCCATGTCCCCTCCATGTACATGTGACACGCATGTCCCCAGCATGCCAGGCGTATGATGGGCCCATGTCTCCTCCATGTACATGTGACACACGTGTCCCCAGCGTGCCAGGTGTGTGATGGGTCCATGTCCCCTCCATGTACATGTGACACGCATGTCCCCAGCATGCCAGGCGTGTGATGGGCCCATGTCTCCTCCATGTACATGTGACACACGTGTCACCAGCGTGCCAGGTGTGTGATGGGCCCATGTCCCTTCCATGTGTGTCTGTGTTGCGTGTCCCCTGGCATGTCAGGCATGTGATAGATGTGTCCCCCCTCCGTGTACGTGTGACACACGTGTCCCCAGCATGCCAGGCGTGTGACGGGCCCACATCCCTTCCGTGTGTGTGTGCGTGTTGCCTGTCCCCCAGCGTGCCAGGCGTGTCCCCCCTCCGTATGCGTGTGACACGCGTGTCCCCGGCGTGCCGGGCGTGTGTCACACCCCCCCTCCGTGTACGTGTGACACACGTGTCCCCAGCATGCCAGGCGTGTGACGGGCCCACATCCCTTCCGTGTCAGTGCATGTTGCGTGTCCCCCGGCGTGCCAGGCGTGTCCCCCCCTCCGTGTGCGTGTGACACGCGTGTCCCCGGCGTGCCGGGCGTGTGTCACACGCGTGTGTGTCCCCGTGGCAGCTGCCGCCACAGGGCCGGCTGCGGGCGCTGTGCTCGCAGCACGTGGAGCAGCTCCAGGCCTTCCTGCGCCCGCGCCCGGGGGTGCTGCACGTCGCCTTCCCCCCGCTTTACCGGGAGCTCTTCGCCTGCGACCCCCCCGAGGGACCCCGTTGAGCCCC
>NW_015091637.1:12030-12310 GCF_001431845.1 Calidris pugnax | reverse complement strand
GCGGGAGGCGGGGGGGGCACCGGGAGACACGGGGGTGGCCCCGGGTGACACCGGTAACGGCGCGGCACCGGGACCGGGCGGCCACGCCGCGCCTCGCCTCGCTCCCCTTTCCGCCCGCTCTATTGGACGCCCCGCCCGTCAATCACGGCTCAGGGCGGGTCCGAAAGGGGCGCCCCCCCCCTCCCTCTCGCCGCTCGCTGATTGGTTGCATCCCGCCGCCGCGCGGCGCCGATTGGCCGCTTTATTCCCAGGCCGGGGGCGCTGCGCCCCGCCCCCTCGC
>NW_015091637.1:8592-11083 GCF_001431845.1 Calidris pugnax | reverse complement strand
TGTTTCCCCCCCTTCCCCCTCCCCCCAGAGGAGCGCCTGACTTTCGTGGGTGACGAGGAGCTGGAAATGGAGGTGCAGGTCCCCCGGGCAGCCATGAGATCCATCATCGGGCGGAAAGGAGCCACCATCAAGAAGGTGAGGGGTGTTGGAGGCCACCCCGCTCGTCTTGGGGGGGGGACACGGGGGGAGGCCGAGCTCCCTGGGACCCCCGGTAAATGCCAGTCCCACCCTTTCTCCCCGCAGCTACGGCAGGAGACGGGGGCTCACATCGAGGGGGAGAGAGAGGAGGAGGGCGAGGAGACGGCGCTGCTCATCTCCGGTGCCCCCGCGCAGGTCTGCCGGGCCAAAGCCGCCATCCACCAGATCGTGGCCGAGAGCACCCCGGTGTCGGAGCAGCTCTGCGTGCCCCAGAGAGCCGTGGGCAGGATTATCGGTACCCCCAACCCCCCCGGGAGACACCCCCCGCCGTCTCCTGGGGGCACGATGGCTGCTAAAAACCCCCATGGCCTTAACCCCCCCAGTTCCCTGCGGGATGGAGGCTGGTTCCTGCCCTGAACCGGCCCCTTCCCCGGTTCCTGCCCTGAACCGGCCCCTTCCCCGGTTCCTGCCCTGAACCGGCCCCTTCCCCGGTTCCTGCCCTGAACCAGCCCCTTCCCCGGTTCCCCGGGGGGGGTTTTCTTGTCTCCCCCAGGCCGGGGGGGTGAGACGGTGCGGGGCATCTGCCGCAGCTCGGGGGCCAAAGTGCTGTGCGAGCGGGAGGCCGAGGCCGGGCTGGCCCCCGTCAGGGTCATCCAGCTCTCGGGGACGCAGAAGGAGGTGGCGGCCGCCAAGGTGAGGAGGGGGAGGCCGCAGGGTTGGGGCAGGGGGTGCCCGAGGTGGTGCCCCCAGCCCAACCCTCTCCTCTTTCCCCAAGAAACTCATCATGGAGAAGCTGATGGAGGAGGACGCCTTCCGCAAGGAGCTGGCGCAGTCGGCCGCCGCGCGGTGCCAGCGAAAGCAGCCCCTGGGCAGCCGGAGGGAGATGGAGCCGCTCCCCGACGGGGCACCGGAGCCCAGGGAGGAAGATGGGGGTTCATCTTGGGGCGAAGGCTCCTTCCTGGGCTGGGAGGATGAAAGCGAGGAGCCGGAGGAGCCGCCGGCGGGGCCCGAGGCCGCCGTGCCCAAATTTGAGGGTAAGAGAAGCGTTTGCCTCATCCCCGGAGTGCGACGAGGGATTTGTGTCGTGGGGGGGGGACACATTTACTCGGGGACCTGTGGGGGGTCAGGAGCCCCTTTCTTGGTGCTGGGTGTCCCTGTTGGAGCAACACAGGGCCCCTTTCTCCTTCAGTGATTTCATTTTCCAGTCAGGTCTCTTCTAACGCCGGGGAAAACCGCGCTTTTGGAAGACTCCGGCGTCTTGAGTTTGGGATGATGTTTATTTCCCAGCCGGGTCTGGGGGGGGGGTTTCAAGGTCTCGGTGTTTTCGAGCCTCCCCGGGTGCAGGGACAAGGAGGAGTGAGACCCGGGCACTGGGCCTGGGGTTATTTCATCCCAAGAACGGCACATTCTGTAGAAATTAGGAAATTTTGCTGAGTTTTTCTCTCTGACTTCCATCTCAAGAACTCCCTGCCCCCAGTGCTGAGTATAATCCCGGTGTATTTTATGTTGCTATCGGGGTCAATATAGGCTCTTTAATATTATTAATGCTAATTATTTAGTATTATTCTGTTAAAATAAATTTATATTTCAACACTTGGGTTGCCTTACTCTTTCCAACTCCCTTTCCCAAGTTGGGGGGGGGTTATGGGCTGGTAGAATAATTGTCTGAACGACAACAAATTGTGCCTTACTCTTTCCAACTCCCTTTCCCAAGTCGTGGGGGGGTTATGGGCTGATAGAATAATTATCTGAACAACAACGAATTGTTGTGATTTCTTCAAACTGTAGTGCTGGGAGGTCGGGGGGGTCCCCTCGGCCGCTCTCACCGGGGGCTCCCCCCTCTTCTCCCCCAGTTCCCAGCCCCGATTTCAGCTTCCAGGCCGACGAGCACCTGGAGGTTTACATCTCGGCCACGGAGAACCCCCACCACTTCTGGGTGCAGATCGTGGGGCACCGCAGCCTGCAGCTGGACAAGCTGACGGCCGAGATGGGCCAGTACTACCAGGGCAGCGGCCGCGCGGTGAGACCCCCCGGGGCACCGTGTGTCCCCCCCCTGACACCAGAGGGTCCCCTGAACCCCCCCGGGGGATTTCACCCACCCTGTGTGTCCCCCCTCCCCAGGCAGAGCTCCCCACCGTCCAGGCAGGGGACATCGTGGCCGCCCCTTACGCCGCCGACAGCGAGTGGTACCGAGCCCGCGTCCTGGGCCAGCTGGAAAACGGCAACTTTGACCTTTACTACGTGGATTTTGGGGACAACGGGGAGGCCCCCCGCGAGGCGCTGCGAGCCCTGCGGTGAGTGGGGGGGTGGCATCTTTTGGGGGGACACACACAAAGTGGGGGGGGCTGTGGTT
>NW_015091637.1:6561-7620 GCF_001431845.1 Calidris pugnax | reverse complement strand
CCAACCCCCTCCCCGTTGCCCCCGGCTCCCTCCCCGTCTCCTTTCGGTGCAGAACCTGGACGTCGGTGCGGAGCTGGTGCGGTTGGGCTTCGCCGTCCCCGCTCCCCAGGAGGAAGAAGGGGCAGGGGGTGATGGCCCCCCCCAGCCGGCCCAGGACCCCCCCCCGGTGAGCAGAAACGGCCCCCGCACCCAGTGGCTCCCCCCAAACCACCACCCCGTTTCACCGGGGGGAGCCAGCCCTGCTGCTGCCGGGGGAGGACGGTTAACACGGCTCTTCCTGGGGCAGGAGAACGGCACCGGTGCCTCCCTGGAGCCCCGGAAAAGTCCCGGTGAGACCCCCCCGGTCTGCACCAGCCTCCCGGGTAAGGCCCCTGGGCCGGGACTGGGCCCGGTTACACCGGTAACGTGATGCCGTTGGGGGGTGGCAGCCGGTATGGCCCCCGCAGCCGGTTCCCTCGGGAGCTGCAGGATGGCGTTCCCTGAACCGGCTCTCCCGGAGCACCGGGGCTCCCCCTGACCCCCCCGTTCTGTGCAGGTGCCGGTGCTGGCGGGGACGGCGGGAGGACGGCGAGCAGCCCCTCGTGAGCCCCAGCCGGGATCCGGTGCCCGTTTCCATCCCGGTTTGTGTCCAGTGGTTACCGGCCCTTTTCCTCTCTTAACGGCCGTGCTGGCCACGGGGCTGTGTCCCCTCCCCGGGATAACCGGGGCTCTGCTCCGCCGAGGGATGGCGATGTCGGTGCTACCGTTACCGGGAGGGTCTCCGAGAGCTCCCGGTTGCTCCCGGTCCCGGTTACCGGCTTCCCCTTGGATTGTTTTCACCCCAGCCCGGTTCTGTGGCGAGGGGAAGGCGCCACGTTGGTGCCCTGATTTAATAAAATTGAATGTTTTGGAGCTCCTTGTCCCCTCCCCCCTGCCTGAACGGGGCCGTAGCCCCGGTTACCGGGAGCCAGAGACCCTGAGCTCCCCGGGATCCCCCCATTCCTGACACAGGGAATTCCTCCGGGGTTCCACGGGGGGGGGATACAGGTTCCTAGCTCCTGTATTCCCGGGAAGGGGCTG
>NW_015091637.1:6217-6544 GCF_001431845.1 Calidris pugnax | reverse complement strand
CTCCGAGAGCTCCCGGTTGCTCCCGGTCCCGGTTACCGGCTTCCCCTTGGATTGTTTTCACCCCAGCCCGGTTCTGTGGCGAGGGGAAGGCGCCACGTTGGTGCCCTGATTTAATAAAATTGAATGTTTTGGAGCTCCTTGTCCCCTCCCCCCTGCCTGAACGGGGCCGTAGCCCCGGTTACCAGGAGCCAGAGACCCCGAGCTCCCCGGGATCCCCCCGTTCCTGACACAGGGAATTCCTCCAGGGCTCCACGGGGGGCTGGTTCCCAGCTCCTGTGTTCCCGGGAAGGGGCTGGGGGGGCGTTCGGTCGGGGGAGAACCGGGAAC
>NW_015091637.1:3841-5953 GCF_001431845.1 Calidris pugnax | reverse complement strand
GGGGGGGAAGAGGGGGGTTTTCCTCTCTCCTCGGTCTCTCCTCCCCGGAATGGAGCGGGTTTCCCCGGCGGGAGGCAGCCGGGTCGCTGCCCCCCCCGCCCCGGGCTGACCCCCCCATCCCGGTCCCGGTCCCGGGCAGGACACGGTGGTGGTGGAACGGTGGTGGCAGGTCCCGCTCAGCAAAGAGGGGAGGCCCCCGCGCCTGCACCCCCGGAGGCACCGCATCTACCGGCTGCTGGAGGACACCAAGCACCAGCCCCGGGGGGAGCTGGAGCTGATCCTCACCCGGTCGGTGGAGGGTACGTCCCTCGGCGCCGCTCGCAAGAGCCAACTCGGTTCCTCTCCCCTTTTGCCCTCCCCCACCTCGGGGGGGGGCAGGATCCCCCCTATTAAGCCCCATTTCCAACGATTTTGGGGGTGGTGGGGAGTCATCCCTCGGGCTGTGGGAGGACTGAGGGCTGCAGAGCCCCCAAAACCAATAATTTTGTGGTCTTCTTATTCAAACCTCCTTCAGATGGAGCCTGAAGGGTCCTTGGGGTGGGGAGGGGGTGTCTCCAGCCTCACTAACGTCGCCTCTGCTCCCCTCTCCCCACAGATTTGGGGAACCGGGGGGACGTGGTCAGCGTGAAGAAGCACGTGGGTCGTAACAAGCTCCTGCCGCAGGGACTGGCCGTGTACGCCTCCCCCGAGAACAGGAGGATGTTTGAGGAGGAGAAGAAGGTGACCTGGGGGGGGTTTTACCCCCGTCCCCGCTCGGAAACCGGGATTCAGAGCCTGGCTTTCTCCCTGGGGTCCTCCCCATCTCCCTTTGGGGTTCGGTGGGGTGGGATCTGCCCCTTGCCCTGGAATTACGGCCGTGGGATCCCCCTGAGCCCTCGGTGTCACCTGAAGGGTCTCAGCTCGGGAGATAACCCCGAGTTTAACCAGCAGCTGAGCCCCCCCCGTGTGTCAACGATGGGTTTGTGATGGTGGGGGAGCCCCCCCGGGCTCTGTGGGGACACAGTGTTGTCAAACCCTATTTTTTTACCTCTTCTTCCACCTCTTTCCCCGCAGCTGCGGCAGGAAGGGAAGCTGGAGGTGCTCCAGACCCAGAGTGGGGAGAAGGTGAGCCGAGGTGGGGGGCACTGGTGGGTCTCCAGCTCTTCCCGAGTCCTGGAAAGGTCCAAGCCCTGGCTGGACACTGGGAAACCTCTCTGCCCACCCCTGTGTCTGCCCCGGGTTCGGTGGGGTGGGATCTGCCCCTTGCCCTGGAATTACGGCCGTGGGATCCCCCTGAGCCCTCGGTGTCACCTGAAGGGTCTCAGCTCCGTAGATAACCCCGAGTTTAACCAGCAGCTGAGCCCCCCCCGTGTGTCAACGATGGGTTTGTGATGGTGGGGGAGCCCCCCCGGGCTCTGTGGGGACACAGTGTTGTCAAACCCTATTTTTTTACCTCTTCTTCCACCTCTTTCCCCGCAGCTGCGGCAGGAAGGGAAGCTGGAGGTGCTCCAGACCCAGAGCGGGGAGAAGGTGAGCTGGGGTGGGGGGCACTGGTGGGTCTCCAGCTCTTCCCGAGTCCTGGAAAGCTCCGAGCCTTGGCCGGGCGCCGGGAAACCTCTCTGCCCACCCCATGTCTGCCCCGGAGCTGGGCTGAGCCTGGGGGGGCACCCCCTGTACCCCGAAAACCTCCCTCCCCACCCTTTCCAGACCATCCGCTTCCTCAAGAGCTGCCGGCTGGAGGTGGGCATGAAAAACAACGTCAAGTGGGAGCTCAACAACGAGATCGTGGCGCGGCATTTCCTCAAAAACGTGAGTTTTTCCCGACGGCGGCGCCCGGAGCCGCCTCCAACCCCCCCCGGGAGCCCTTTGCCGGTACCGGGAGCTCCGGGAGAGGCAGGGAATGGGCCGTGGGGGCCGGGATCCCGGGGAGGGGTGTGCGGAGGCCGGGGCTCAGCCGGGGCACGTGCCGGAGCCGCTCAGCCGCGGGTTTAAAACCTTAACGGGATTAAGGGAGGAAGGTGATAAATCAGGGGATGAGGCCGCCCTGTCCCTCCCACGGTGCCCAGCAGCTCTGCCTTGGGGGGGGGGTCAAGGGGGGGGGTCTCCGGGAGCTTTTTCACCCCCCCCCCCTCC
>NW_015091637.1:0-623 GCF_001431845.1 Calidris pugnax | reverse complement strand
GGTGATAGCGGGAGCCGCAGCCAGCGGCGGGAGCGGCCCCGGGGCCCGGTCCCCCCCCGGCGGCCCCATGAAGGAGCCCGACGCCATCAAACTCTTCGTGGGGCAGATCCCGCGGCACCTGGAGGAGAAGGACCTCAAACCCATTTTCGAGCAATTCGGGAAAATCTACGAGCTCACCGTCATCAAGGACAAGTACACCGGCATGCACAAAGGTACCGGCACCGGGGGATGGCCACCGGCACCGGGGGATGGCTACCGGCACCGGGGGATGGCCACCGGCACCGGGAATGGCCACCGGCACCGGGGGATGGCCACCGGCACGGCGGGGATCGGGTGGTGGCCACCGGGGATAAGCACCGGGATCAGGGAACCGGGCATCGGGACAACCCCCGGGGAACGGGCAACCGGCAGCCTGGGCACGGTACCGGGAACCGGGGAGTCAGGCACCGGGAAAAGGGGGAACCGGGAGCTGGGTACAGCCGCAGGCCCCGGGAGGTGAAGCATCCCCCCCCACCGGGAATCGGCACCGGGAACCGGGAATGGCCCCCCCAGCACCGGGAATGGCCCCCTAGCACCGGGAATAGGCACCGGGAACCGGGAGGAGCCCCCCCCATCAGAGGGAA
>NW_015091636.1:44859-46529 GCF_001431845.1 Calidris pugnax | reverse complement strand
CCGCCGCGCCGCCGACAGCGCCATGGGCGCCGCCATCTTGGAGCGCGCGGCGCGGGGGCTGATGGGAGGCACGTGGAGGGAAGGGGCGGGGCAGAGGGAGGACGCAGCCGCCCGGCCACGCCCCTTTCTGAGCGCTCTGGCCACGCCCCCTCCCCGGCTCCTGCCCCGGGCGCAGCGCCCAGCGGCCCCAGTCCCATCCCAGCGCCCCCAAGCCCTCCCCAGGTCCCCCTAAAGCCCTTTCCCACTGTCCTCAGGTCCCTTTAAGTCCCATCCCAGTGTCCCCAAGCCCCCTCAGGCCCTTTCCCTGTGCCCCCAGCTCCCCCAAGCCCCCTCAGGTCCCTTCCCAGTGCCCCCAGATCCCCCAGGCCCACCTCAGGTCCCCTCCCAGTGCCCCCAGGTTCTCCAGGCCCACCTCAGGTCCCTTCCCAGTGCCCCCCAGCTCCCCCAACACCACTCCACAGCGTCTCCCTCACGGCACAGCCTTTAATGGGTGCAGCCAAAGCAAACAGCATCTCTCCTCGGCCCCGGAGAGGCCACCGGCATGGTTGTCGCCCCCTCTGTGTCCCTCCCCTCGCCTCCTGCGACCTCACTTCTTCTTCTTCTGGACGTGGGCGCAGTCGTACTTGCCCCGCACGATGGTGAGCTTGACCCCCGGCAGGTCCTGGGTGCGCCCCCCCTGCACCAGCACGACGTGGTGCTCCTGGAGGCTGTGGCCCTCCCCGGGGATGAAGCAGATCACCTCCTTGCCGTTGCTCAGCCGCACCCGGGCGCACTTGCGGTTGGCCGAGTTGGGCTTCTTGGGCTTGCGGATGAGGTTCTTGACCACCACCCCTTTGATCTGGGGGCGGCCGAAGGTGGCCCCCAGCTTGGGGGGGGGCGGCTTGGGCCGGCCCTGCCGGTGCATCTGGTTGAGGGTGGCCATGCCGGCGGCCGGCAGAGGGCAGAGAGGGGGTGCGGCGGGCGGGAGCACCCCGCTACCTGCGTGGGGAGGACGGGGAGAATGGTGAGAGGCGGCGGGGAGGCGGAGAGGGACCGGGGAACCGGTGGTGTTGGTGGGGGGGGTGGCCGGGTACGCACCGCAGCGGCCCAGCGAGGCCGCGGCCCTGAGGAGAGCGCGGAGCGGCATCCGACGGGTCGGCAGCACCGCGACGGGCGGGGCCTGAGGGGGAGGAAACAGCCGGTTAGAGCCTCCCCGCCCCACCGGGAGCCCCCCCTGTCCCGCACCGGAGGGTGCCCGCGCCGGTCTCACCTCACAGCGCCGCCATCTTAGCGCGCCACCACCCCCTTCCTGCCGCCCTTTCCGCCCGCGCCGCGCTCCCATTGGGCACCAGGGACGCCAATCTCCGGCTTTCCGCTCTCTGATTGGCCAAGCTTCTCTTTTAGCTCCTATGGGAGCGCGGCGGGGTCAAAGGGCGTGGCGGAGCCACGCCTTCCTCCGCAGGCCCCGCCTTCCTCATGCGAAGCCACGCCCCCAGCCCTGTCCTCCCGCCCAAAGGGGCGGAGCCTGTTGCTGGGGCAACGCGGGCAGGGCGAGTGCCCGGATGCGGCTCGATCGCAACATGGCGGCGGCCGAGTGAGGGGGGGTGGCGAGCGGCGGCCACTGGGCTCTTCATGAGGGGTGAGCTGGCGGGCGAGGGGGTGAGAGGCTTCTGGAGGGGTCTGAGGGGAAG
>NW_015091636.1:36977-44691 GCF_001431845.1 Calidris pugnax | reverse complement strand
TGAGGAAGGGGATGTGGGGCTGGGGGGGGGGGACCCTGGAATGTTGGGGGAGGCCAAGGGGAGGGCCCTGCCTCCCTCCCACCACTGCCCGGCCTAAAAATAGGTTAAAATTGCGGGTTAGGGGGTGTTTGTGGCTGGAGAGCCTCACGGAAATCTCTCCTTCTCCTTCAGATCTTTCAGCGGAGGATCCCGGAATGCTCAGCTGAGTCGGAAAAGAAGGTTATTTTCCCCCTTCCTGGCAGGTAGGAAACAGAGAGAAAATAGGGTTTTGCCTGGGTTCTTTTTGCCGGTTTTGCTCATCGTTCGACACAAGCCCCATTTTTTTTTTTGGCCCTTGGGTTTCGCCAGCCAATATCAGAGCAGGGTCTGTCTCCGCTCTTCCCCGAGCACAAGAGGGGGAACCGCCGCTGCTGTTAGATTCGCCTAAAAAAGTTCTTTTTGGGTTTCTGGGAGGGGTTGGGAATCGTCTCAGCCCATTTCCCACGCGCCGAGGTCCAGCTGGGAGGCAGGAAGCCTGGAAAAAACATCCCAAAATGCTCTTTTCTAGTGTTTTTTTCTCTGCGTTCTGGGTTGTGTGGGGTTTTATACCTCCCTCGGTGTCGGCAGAGCCCTGGGGTGGATTTTTTTTCTTGGCGTTTCATGCGATTTTGGGCCGGGTGTTGGGAGGCATCTGGGCTGCAGGGGCTGCCATAACTCCGTTTCACGCCAAACCCCTCCAAAACCAGGGGGTTTTACCCCAAATTTGGCAGGTGGGGAGCAGGGAGAAAACAGAAATTGCCGTCTCCCAACTCCCGGGTGATTCTTCGCGGGGGAACAGAGATGCATTAATTTGTTGAACTCGTTAATTTGTGGAACTCCTTTCCCTCTGCCCACGGGTTCGTCAGCGTCCGCCTTGGGGGGGCTGGTAAATAAGTGGGAATTGGGAGTTTTTGAGAACCCCTCCCCGGCTGCAGGGGATGGTGAATTTCGAGCTGTGGAAAACACACCAAAAAGGCACCAAAAAAAAAGAAAAAGCAAGAAGGTTTTAAATAAAGGCCCCAAAGTTTGAACGGCGGCCAAAGAATTAGCTGCCGGCTGCCAGGACAAACATTAACTAAATCCTGGCAGCCTTTTTGGGGCCAGTCTGGTTAGTTCTGGTGAAGAAATAAACCTGTTTTTTGGGGGGGGGGGAAGGGATGGCCCCCCCGGCGCAGGTGGAGGAGGGGTTTTTTGCGGGGGGAGGAATTGCGGGGAAATGCCACGTGGGAAGGGGTCTGTGGCCTGAGGCTGCTGGGACCTGTGGACTCGCTTCAGGAAGATCCCTTGGGATCCTCCTGGCTCCACTGAGGGGTCTCCACTGAGTTCCCAGCTGGAGGTAATGGAGTGGAAGGAATTTTTTTGAGGAGGGGCTGAAACGGCAGCAAAAGTTTCCAGGGAAGATGCCGAAGGGGATAACGCCAACTCTTCTTGCCTTTTCTCCTCCTCCGAGTGGGAGCTCCCACCCCCTTCCCACTTCCCTGATGTTTTCCGGATCCTTTTATCTTTATTTGCGTTTTGGGGAGGGGACGTTTGCCTTCCCAGACACTTCTGGGACCTGCCAGCAGGACGCTGTTTTCTCTTTTAAAAAAAAAGAAATGAAAAATAAATGGCTCCCGACCCTTCGAGGCGCTTCACTGCCCTGTTGGCCGCTCGTTAATTGCTCCGATCTCGTCTCGCTAATTGCTGGGGATGAGCAGAGCGACGTGGAGCTCTGGCTGCTGCCAGAGAGGAGGAGGAAGAGGAGGAGATCAAGAGGTTTGGGATGAAGCACACCATTGTGGAACGTCCCTGCAACACCCTTTTCTCCTCGGCTCTTCCGCGAGTGACTTTTTCCAAGGAATAATTGAGGATTTTTGGGGGTGTTTTGTGCCTCCCCGCTGAGGCGGAGCCTTCGCTGCGGGAGGAGAAGCTGGTTCCCTCCCAACATCCCAGGGATGGATGTTTTCCTGGGATCCACACGTCGCCGTCATCCCATCCTGGCCTGGAAAAGGAGCAGCTTTTCTCATATCTGACACTTTTTTTTCCTCACAATTCCGGAGGGATTTCCCGGCCAAAACTGGCATCTGGATGAGGAGGTGGCTCCCTGGGAGGGGAAGGAGGCGTCCCCCCGGTGTCCCTCTGGGCGCAGGGAGAAATCCCTTCCCCGTCACTTTTAATTAATGAAAACCCAATTTCTGCTGAGTTTAGGGCAGGAATATTTCCCTCACGAGCTGTAGGTTTGGCATTTTCCAAGGCCGCTACCCTTTCTCAACTGTTTCATTGATTTTTTTTGTTTTTTTTTATTATTAATTAGCCTAATTGGCAAGTGGATTTTTATTACTGTTTTTGATCTCTTCAGCCCGTTTTGGGGGCTTTAAACCAAAACTTTTCTGAGTTTCTTCTCTCCCCATAAATGATTCAGGGCCCAAATTTCCTCGGTTTTGGGGCTCTCACGTCGCCGAGGGGGGGGTATTTTAATAACGATAATTTTCACTAATTAAGTAGAACCTAAGGAAAGTGTAATTCCTCAGAACCGCCCCCCTCGCTCAGCTCTTACACGGGGCAAACAAGCTATAATTTCTGTAAGGGGCTAATTAAAGGTTTTACTGGGCTAATCAGCCTGCGCTTTAATTAGCACCAAATGGTAATCGCTTGCTGAAATGTAAATTGACTTCAGGGCTGCCTGTTACGGGAGTGTGTGCCCCCCCAGCTCCGGTGGATCGTTAAAACCTCTGAGCCTAACGAAGCAGGAGGAGAATCACCCGGCGCTGAATTTAATCTTTTTTTTTTTTTAGCTTTTATTTCCCATTTTTCTGAGTCCAGAATCCGTCCCTCCTGAGAACCTGAGGGTGTTTTTACCCTCATTTAATGCCATATTCCGGCAGCGGGAGAGGGAGCTGAGCCTCCATCACTCTCCAAAACCCTGCCGGAGCCTCGTTAAGGACATGTTAATTAACACCCCGTGCAGAGGAGAGCTCAGGGAGGGTTCCCCGGTTTTGGGGAACCCAAACACGCCGCACGATTGGTGGGTTTTGGGCTGAAATGACACCCTTTCAGTTAAAAAAAACCAAACAAAACCTACCCTGTTTTCTGCATGGCAGGACGGAATTTCCATCTTTTGGGGTCTTTTCACCTGGATTTTGCTGCTTCCCTAGGGCTTTCCAGGCTGGGAAACCAAGTCCCCGTGCGTTCATTCCGTCTTATTAATCATGGTGTTAATTATTCTCTGATGCCCTTGGGATCCCAGGAGCAGGGATCACATGAAGGAGGAACTTCCCAGCTTAGGGGAAAAAATACTGGTTTTGGGGAAAGTGGCAGTTAAAAAGTGGAATTTTGTGTTCTATCCTGCACCCAGGGGCCACCTGGGGAGGCAGAGAGGAGCCAGAGGATCAATTTGGGTCTGAAAAAGATGAATTCTCCCCAACCGCCCTCCCAGATTTCACCTCCCGGGACGTCCCTCCGTGCGCCTGATTCTGCTTTTGAGGCAGAAATTGGGGTCCCCAGCGCTTTTTTTTTTCCCGTTATCTCTGGAAATGGAGATAAGGGGAATGGGAGCTGAAGCTTCCAGGTGGGGGAACAGTGGGAATGGTCTGTTTCAGGGGGTTTAGGGGAGAATTTCTGGGAGCTGAGTGCGAGGGTTCTGGATGGGGAGGGTCGTACCGGTGCCGTGAATCTTTAGAGAACCAGGTAAAATTGGGTTTTAGCCCAAAGGATGCGAATCTTTTCCCCGGAGCTTTTCATTGTTGCCTTCCCCCCGGAGGAGCTGCTTTATCCTGCTCTATCGGAGGGGGAACCTCAAAGAGGGACCCGAGTCCTGGTTGTTCTGGGTGGAAAAAGGGGCAAAAAAACCCCTAATTTCAGTGGGGTTTCGGCCCTGGTGTTGCTGGAAACTGGGAGGTTTGGTGTTTGCGCCATTCAGAAATAATATTTTTGGACGTTTTATTTTTTTCCGCCTTAAACCCTGGCTCTGCCGGGGGCTGGGCTTTGCCGTTTCTTCTCTCCCGGCTCTTCCCGGCCTGATCCTGCGGAGTCGAGGCGATTGTTGCCAGTGTAAATGAAACAGGGGTGGTTTATCCCGGTAAGAAATAACCCAGGGGTTATTCCCTCCCCGATCCCGTCCCTCCTGAGCTCTGCCGGCTCCCAACTCAAATTTATTCCTTAAAAACAACCCAACCTCCCACTCACCCTCCCTCCCCACAAGCCCCAGCTTGCCCGGGTCCGCGGGTTCCTGTGCCCGAAACGGCCTTTTCCCCTGGGTCCGGGGGGGCCACCTCGTGTCCTGGGGTGGGAGGGAACAGGTAGCCACAACCCCAACTTTGGTGGTCCGAGCCCTCTTAACGCCTTGGGCTGGCTTATTCCCCCCCGTATGGTGGCTCAGTGTACCCCCAGCAGGACGGAGGGGACGTAGCCTTGCCATAAAACACCCTAAAACACCCCAAAACACCCAGGGCTGGAGCACCCCTGGAATTGCGTTGGTGGCCAAGCCGAGCTTTGATGTGCCGGTGACTTGTGCCACCGCATCCCGGAAATTTTTCTTTTGGGCCAAGGAGTTGGGGGGGGGGGGGGGGGGGAAAAAAAAACCAAAAAAAAAAATGGGGGGGGGGGGGTAGATGAAAAGAAAAATAAGGACAATTAATGCCCTTTTGATGGAGTTTTGAGGCTGCCATTTGTGCCGGGAAGGTGCCCCCCCTGCCCCGTGGCCTCCGGAACCAGGAGGATCCGGGGCCACCAAGTGTTTCAAATGCTTGAAATTCCAGGATTCCTCTCCCCCCCGCCCTGGCTCCCTGCGGATGGATATTGGGTTGGTTTCACGCCAGGTACCGTGCGGCGCCACACGCTTTTTCGGGACGGGGGGGTGGCCAACACCTCCTCTTTGATGGTTGCCACTCCCAGCACAGGACGAGCCAGAGCCAGCTGGGCCAGTTCCACCGGGTGAAACCAACCACGGGCCCGAGCCCTTTGGCTTCCACCCTCTCCCCCCCGCCTCTCCAGGCAGGTCTCCGCCGCTTTCCCTTCGGATCCGGCCCTTTCCCCGATCCCCCAGTTCCCGGAGAATGTGAGGCCGCGGAGGAGAAAAACCAAAAAACCTTGGTTTTCCAGCCAGGAGGAGCTTTGGGAGCAGGTGGGGAACCTTCCAGCTGTCCCTCGCGAGGGGGGGGGTTAAATCAAAAAGGCCGGAGAAATATCTCCTTGAAGCCACCCAGGAAGTTTCTCATGGAGTAATTCTTGGGAGCCAAGCCGTGGGGAGGGCAAAGTCTCCGGAATCGCCGATACCTCCTTTTTTTTTTTTTTTTTTTTTTTTTCTGTTGGATATTTGGGAAGTCTCTCTCCTGCCTGGGGTGGAGGGAATTTGGGAGAAAAGCCCTTCGTTTTGGGGTTTCCAAGTTGGGGGGGGGATGTGCGGGGTGAGAGTTGGGACCCCTCATCGTCGCTCGTTTTGTGGGGATCCTGACAGATTTGGGGGCCAGAAGGAGGTCTTTGATGAGGTTTTATCTTCCTGGGAGTTAATGAGCCCCTTTCAGGAGGCTCTAAAAGGGGTCTCTCCAGTCGCCGTAGTTGCGGCAGCTCCCGAAGACGTGGGGGATCCGAGGGGGTCGGAGCTGCCAGTTTTCCCTCCCCACCCCAGAAAAAGAGCTTTGGGATGAATTCACTGCTTTTTGGGGATGGAATCACTGCGGCCGTGACTCTCGAGCACCTTTCTCTTTGTGAGCATCACCCGAAAATGCTCCAGCACCGACGGATCCCGGCTCAGGAACCCCCGGAGCTGCCATCGGAGACCCCTGGAGCCTCGGGCTCCTCCGTCCCGGTGATGCCAGGAACAGCATAAGGTTGTCACTGGTGAAATTGAGGAGGAAAACCCCCCAAAACCCCAAAAGAGGTTTGTTTTCATCCCATCATCTTTTTTTTTTGCCTTTAATTTTTCCCCCTGGACGCCACCTCCTCCTGCCGGGATTCCAGGAAAGCTTCCAAGTGCCAGTTAGCAGTCAGACGGCAGCACGGGAGGTATTTTGATCCTGGAATATTCTGAAAGAGAGGAAATAATGAGGAAAACGGGCCCAAATGGGAAGGGAAAAATCGCCCTTTCCCCACTGGGTATTTCCTTCAAGCGAAGGGAAAGAAAGAAAGGAGGGAAATTCGCCTTTTCTGCCCCAAAAGAGGCCTCGGCCATCAGTCCCTCCTCCTGGCCAGCCAGAGGGAGAGTGGGCACCTCCTCCTGGGACCCGCCAATTAGTACCCCGCTCGTTAAGGAAACGGCATCGCTCTCTTTCAGCTGCAAGAAGCAGGGGCTTGAGGCAGCAGAGTTGTGGTCCTCACCCTTTGGAGGGGCTCTGATGCCCCGGCGAGGGTCTCTGGTGCCCAGGCGAGGGGCTCCAATGCCCAGACAGGAGTCTCTGATGCGCTGGTGAGGGGCTCTGAGGGTCTCTGGTGTCCAGGCAAAGGGCTCTGAGGGTCTCTGGTGTCCAGGCAAGGGGCTCTGATGGGCTCTGATGTCCGGGTGAGGGGCTCTGAGGGGCTCTGATGGGCTGTGATGCCCAGGCGAGGGGCTCTGATGGGCTCTGATGTCCGGGTGAGGGGCTCTGAGGGTCTCTGATGGGCTCTGATGTCCAGGTGAGGGGCTCTGAAGGTCTCTGATGGGCTCTGATGTCCAGGTGAGGGGCTCTGAGGGTCTCTGATGGGTTCTGATGTCTGGGCTCTGATGATCGGACGCCAGGCTGAGGGTCTTCAGTGTCCAAGGGTCTCTGGTGCCCAGGTGAGGGGTTCCGATGCCCTGGTGAGGGTCTATGATGCCCAGACAAGGGGCTCTGAGGGTCTTTGACACCGAGGCAAGGGTCTCCGATGCCCAGACGAGGGTCTCTGAGGGTCTCCGATGCCCAGGTGAGGGGCTCATCCTCCCACAAAGGCTCCAGATCACCCCTTGCTCCCCAGCCAGGCTTTGGGGCTCCCCTCCTTTAACCAGGGGGTCTTAAATCCAGCCCAACCCCGGGCGCTCCCAGCCCTCAGGGGTTTGGCCACCGTGGCTGGTGGTCCCTGGCGCGAGGGGTCACAGAGGGGGGGTTTTGGGGGGGGTGGGGTGCTGTGGGAAGCCCAGGTGCATCTGAAGGGGAAATTACCGGGTTCTTCCTGACTTTCTGCCCTTTCCCTCTCCTTTTCCGTCCCCTTTGTTTGAAATGTTGCTGCCTCATTGGTTCCCAGCTTCAAATCTCCTGGATTCCTGGGTTTTCTCTCTCCAAACCTCACTTTTTTAACCCCTCCGACACCCCCTTTTTCCCTGGTTTTTCCATCTCTCCGGGTGGGGGGCGGGGTGGCGGCAGCGACGCTCCCCATCCCGGAAAAAGTGGTAATAACGCCTGGAAAATCCCGGGGTTGGCCTTAATCTGCCCTCTCGGGGCTGATATTTCCATAGCTGGGCTCAAAGAGGCTTGCCCCCCCCACCCCGTCCCTGACACCCCCTTTTTTTGGGGGGAGGGGGTATATGCTGGGGTTTCCTGGAGGATGAGGGAGAGAGAAGTTGATCTGTCCCGGTGCCGGCCGGGAGCGACCTTTCCCTGCGGAACCGGTTCCGGATCCTAAGAGCAGGTTGGGAAGTAACTGGAAAAGTGGGGGGAAGCCTTTGGGGGAGCAGCTCTTGGGGTCCAGGAGTCTGCTTGGGGGGGGATTGGAAGCTGCGGCCCCCCCATCCTAGCCCCGATCCTGTGGGATCCTCTCGCCGGTGCTG
>NW_015091636.1:33213-36759 GCF_001431845.1 Calidris pugnax | reverse complement strand
CACGACGCTCTCCGATCTCCCCAAAAGGCACTTATTTTACCAATTCGAGGTAGATTTGGGGGCCAATGGGCGTAACCAGGGTCTGACACTACCCCCCCCCAGGAACGAGTTGATGGGAACCCTTCTGCTCGATTTTTCCGTTTTCCTTCCACTTCCCCATGCTGGAAACGCGAAACCTGAGGTTTTTAAACATCCCACTCCGAATCCAGTGATTTTTCCTCCCAAACTGGGAGACCTTTTGCTGTCCAGAAATGAGGATTTTTCTCCCTTCGAGGGCTGGGGGAGGATCCCGAGCCGAGGAAAACGGCGTTGGAGAGGCAGCGGTGCCAGTGGAAAAGGAGGAACCGGCTCTGATTTTCCTTTGGGACACCCATCCCGCCACAGGAATGGCCAGAAACGCCAGTTTCTCCCCAAAACAGTGCCTGGGAAGCAACGGGAAGTCAGGACAATGCTCATCATGAACGGGAGCTATGAGGGGAAGTTTTCCCACCTCGGAAACCCCATAATCCCACCGACTGCACCCCCCTCCGTCTTTGTTAACCTCCTAATTAACGACTTTGCCCAGGATTGGACAAAATCTGCCAGATTCCCCTCATTTTTGAAGGTTAGGGGGACCCAAGACTTTTTCCTAAAGGATTGGAGATTTGTCCTGAAGATCTGGGAACACCGGAGAGGAGGCAGCACCGACCGGGATCGGGATTTCCTGGAGCTGTGGAATTTCACACTGGGGGGCAGCCCCCTGGGAGGCTCAAAAATAGGAGGAAACGGCCACAATCGCCACCCAAAAACAGTGAAAGTGGGAAAAAAACCCGCACCAAACCCGGATCCGCCCCCAGCTGCCCTGGGCCAAAACAACCCCAAAACGGATTAAAATCCTCATTTAAATCATTTAATGGTGGCCGGGGGCCAGCAGAACCTGCGCAGGGCTGGACCCCCCGGGCTACTCGGCAGGTGTTTGATTTGGGGGAAAAAATCCGATTTTAAGGTGATGGAGGCGCTTTCGGAGTGTTCGGAGTCGCAGTCAGAACCTGCCCCGGCTCCGCTGAAGGAATTATTGAAACAATCCATAAACCAGCCCAAAAGAAGCTGGAATTGTGGATTTTGGGGAGGGTGGGTGTCTAACCTCCCAGCTCGGAAGGACACGGATGTAAACACGGTTCCATTGTGCTTTTTTTGGGGTGTTTACACCAGGAAAAAGGGCCTGGGGGGCCACCCTGGGGCCAGGCTTCCGCAGCCCTTCGTCCCGGAGACTCCGGTGACGCTGAAAAGGACCCAAACTTGTAAATAAAAGAAGAAAAAAAACCCCACCTTTGAAAGGTTTGAACCTTGGAAAAAACACCCAAAAGAAATGCTTTGCCTTTCCCAGCAGCCAAAATGGAATTTAAGGCTGAAAAAAGGCTCTCCCTGCACACACACACCCCCCACACCCCCCTGAGTTGATTTTCCACGGCTTTAACTTGAATTTTGGGCTCCTCCACCTCGGGAAAAAGGGAAGAACCAAGGAAAAGGGGGAGAAAATCAAGGAGAGGGAGAAGAACTCAGAAAAAGGGCAAGGAAAAATTGGTGAAATGGGGAAGAAGTGAGGAAAAGGGGGAGGGAAAAGGGAAGAGCTGAGGAAAAGGGGAAGAAGGGAGGAAATAGAGGGACGGGGTTGAGGAGATGAAGCTCCCGGGGGAGTGGGGGCAGCCCCGGACCCCCCCAAATTCTCCCTCCCTTCATGATCACCACCTTCCTGTTAAATAAATGGAGGAGGGAGGGTCCCTGAAATCCATCTTCAAACACACGGTGCGGGGGGAAAAAGAGGAGGAATAAGCAAAAAAAATGGGGATAATTGGGCGGGCTGTAAAATCTGAGGGTTTTTTTGTCGTTATTTTGCCAGAGAGTGAGTTCCTACCAAGGGGAGAATTTGTTTTACGGCGTGAGGAGGTCCTGGTTATGATTTTTGACCCCTTTTTTTTGTTGTTGTTTTTCTCCCAGGTTTTCTGAGCGGCCGTGGCCATGTTCAGCAAGAAGAAGAAGCGCTTGGAGATCTCGGCCCCTTCCAACTTCGAGCACCGGGTCCACACGGGCTACGACCAGCAGGAGCAGAAGTTCACGGGGCTGCCCCGGCAATGGCAGGGCATCATCGAGGAGTCGGCCAAGCGCCCCAAGCCTTTGGTGGACCCCGTCTGCATCACCGCCATCCAGCACGGCTCCCAGAAGGTAAAGGCAGAGCTCCCCCACACACACCCCTTCACACACCCCCACCCAGCTTTCTGAGGCCGGAAAGGCAAGATTTGGGGAGTTTCAGGCTCCGGGGCTCTCTCCCCTGGGTGCCGTGGAGGAGGTAAGGTGACAATTTGGTGTTCCCCCCCACCTGCCTCTTCCCCGTTAAGGGCAGGAACGGGGTGAAACCTTTCCCAAGTCCTCCCGGCAGCAGGAAACACCCCCCCTCCCCCTTCCAGGAAAATACCAGGAAAACACCAGGGAAATGCCAGGAAAACACCAGGAAAAGGGTGTCTCTTCCTTCCCGTCTCATCCCTGTGTGTCCCCCACCCGCCCTTATGTCGTTATTTATTGTCCCCTCGCCCCAATTGGGGGTCCCCACCCCTGTCCCTGCCCCCACCCCGTTCCTGCACCCCAAACTCTCTGCCCTCACCCTAATTAAAGCCCCCAGCTCTGGCCACGGTTGCCACCAGTGGCCTCGTTGGGCTCTGTTTGCCCTGGTGGCTGTGAGTCACGGCGGCTCCAGCCCTTCCAAGCTGCACTGCTGTTTTTCTGCTGACCCAAAATCATCCCAAAACCACCCCAAAACCCACGGGGGTGCTGCCATGGCCCCATGGCCACTGCGGGGGGTTTGTCACCCAGGTCCGGGCTGGGTTTTCCTGTGGAGAAAATGGGAAAATAACCTAAAAGGGGGTGGTAAGAGAAAGAGGAGGAAGAGAAGGGGATGCTTTAGGCCAAGGAAGGCTCCCTCCTCTTCCAAGGGAAGCGAGAGGCCTCAGGATGGGGGTGTCCCCCACTGTTCCCCTCCTCCCTTGCTGCTGGGGGCACCTTCCCAGGCTCAAATCCCAGGAAAAGGGGCACATCCCTCCCCAGCCCAGCCCAGTCTGATACTGGGAGCTGGGGGAACCTCCCCCAGCACAGCCTGCAGCTCCCCAGTTTGGGTTTCCCACCCGGCTGGGACCTGTCTCCTGGCATCAGGCTTTGTTGTTCCCTGCTCTTCCCATCCGGGAGAGGCTCGTTAACCTTGGGCTTTAACGAACCACAGTGATGTCCCCCCTCCCTTCTCCACAGGCCCCGGCCGGGACCAAAACCTGGGCTAATAACAGGGTTTTGGGGGTGGGGGCAACAGTGGCCCCTTCCTCAGGAGCCCCCCTTCCCTATAAGCGCCCCAGCCCCTTCCTCATGAGCCCCCCAGCCCCCTGAGCCCCCCCCTCCTCTGCCCAAAAGTTTCTGGGGGACGCGGTGCCTCTGGCCCGTCCCCCTGAGGGTAAAAAGCTTGGGGGGTGTGGGGGGAAAGGCAGAGGGCCCTCCCCTTCTCTCCCACCCTCCAGCACCCTCCTC
>NW_015091636.1:32624-32962 GCF_001431845.1 Calidris pugnax | reverse complement strand
AGCGCCCGCCCGCCCCCCCCTGAGTACCCCAAAGCCTCCGAGGGGGAGGGCTGGGGGGATTCCCCCCCCGAGAGGGACTCGGAGCCGCCGGCCGAGCGGGTGGTGCGACGGGAGCGCCCCGAACCTTCCGAAAAACGCCCCAAATCCACCTACACCCCCCAGAGCGGCCCCCAATCCCCCCCCCGGGACAAACGCCCCCTCTCCGGCCCCAATATCCGGACTCCCAACATCCCCGTCTCCGAAGGGGTGATGAAGACGGCTCAGCAGACGGGACGGCCTTTTAATACCTACCCCCGAGCCGACACCGACCCCGGCAGGGCCCAGGTAAAGGGTCTTCC
>NW_015091636.1:31886-32614 GCF_001431845.1 Calidris pugnax | reverse complement strand
CTGCTCCCGCTGCCGCCCCCCCCCCTTCTCTCTTTCTCCCCCCGTCGGGGGGGGGAAGCTTTTCCTCGCTCCGCTTCCTTCCACCGGCAGCTTCTCGCTTCCTCCACTAAACACCAGCTCACGGGGGGCTCCTGCGCTCCAGTAAAACGCCCGGGGGGGGCTCTGGTAAAACGCCAGGAGAACCAGCACAAAAACCTGCCAGTTTCCCGCTTTCCTCCCCAAAAGTGGCCGCCGGCTCCTTCCCTGGTCTTTTCTTTTCCCCTTTTCCTCGCTCTCCTTCTTTCCTCCCTTCCTTCTCCAGCACAAAGCTTTCCTTGGGCAGCGTCCGGCTTGTGGGGTCGGCATTCTGGGGGGTTAAAATCCCCTTTCGGGTGGGTAAAATTCCTTTTAGTGGGGATAAAATCCCTTTATGGGAGGAAAATCCATTTTTGGGGGAGAAAAATCCCTTTTCAGGGGGACAAAATCCCGTTTTGGGGGGATAAAATCCCTTTTTAAAGGAGCAAAGTCCCTTTTCAGGGAGGTCAAATCCATTTTAGGGGGGTAAAACCCATTTTTGGGGGGGGTTGGTGGCTGATACCTTTCTCTCCCCACCCTCGCAGGCGGAGCACCGGCCGGGACGCCCCCAGGAGGTGGCCACCAACGGGCCAGTGACCAGCAGCAGCGGGGGGGCCGGTTCCTCCCGAGCCCCCCCCACGGGCCCAACGCGCTCCAAAAACCCCGACCCCCCC
>NW_015091636.1:19195-20014 GCF_001431845.1 Calidris pugnax | reverse complement strand
CTACTTGTGGAGGTGGGAAGCGCCTGAGGTGAGTGGAGGTGACACGCGCGACACACGGTCCGTCCGTGTTCCCCCCCCCCCCCCCCCCCCCCTGCTCCCGCTGCCGCCCCCCCCCCTTCTCTCTTTCTCCCCCCGTCGGGGGGGGGAAGCTTTTCCTCGCTCCGCTTCCTTCCACCGGCAGCTTCTCGCTTCCTCCACTAAACACCAGCTCACGGGGGGCTCCTGCGCTCCAGTAAAACGCCCGGGGGGGGCTCTGGTAAAACGCCAGGAGAACCAGCACAAAAACCTGCCAGTTTCCCGCTTTCCTCCCC
This sequence comes from Calidris pugnax, assembly GCF_001431845.1. Lineage (NCBI taxonomy): Eukaryota > Metazoa > Chordata > Aves > Charadriiformes > Scolopacidae > Calidris > Calidris pugnax. The sequence continues at coordinate 19,703 of NW_015091636.1, read as the reverse complement.
AAAAGTGGCCGCCGGCTCCTTCCCTGGTCTTTTCTTTTCCCCTTTTCCTCGCTCTCCTTCTTTCCTCCCTTCCTTCTCCAGCACAAAGCTTTCCTTGGGCAGCGTCCGGCTTGTGGGGTCGGCATTCTGGGGGGTTAAAATCCCCTTTCGGGTGGGTAAAATTCCTTTTAGTGGGGATAAAATCCCTTTATGGGAGGAAAATCCATTTTTGGGGGAGAAAAATCCCTTTTCAGGGGGACAAAATCCCGTTTTGGGGGGATAAAATCCCTTTTTAAAGGAGCAAAGTCCCTTTTCAGGGAGGTCAAATCCATTTTAGGGGGGTAAAACCCATTTTTGGGGGGGGTTGGTGGCTGATACCTTTCTCTCCCCACCCTCGCAGGCGGAGCACCGGCCGGGACGCCCCCAGGAGGTGGCCACCAACGGGCCAGTGACCAGCAGCAGCGGGGGGGCCGGTTCCTCCCGAGCCCCCCCCACGGGCCCAACGCGCTCCAAAAACCCCGACCCCCCC
>NW_015091636.1:17345-19172 GCF_001431845.1 Calidris pugnax | reverse complement strand
ACCCCGGCCTCCCCCCCCACGCCTCGGACCCCCAACTGGCTCGTGTCCCCCCCACCGCCGCCGCCGCCACCGCTGGCCCCACGCCTGCCCCCCAACAGCAGCCTCGCTCCCCCCAACGGGAACCCCAGCGCGTCTCCCACGAGCAGTTCCGGGCGGCCCTGCAGATGGTGGTGGACCCCGGGGACCCCCGCACCTACCTGGAGAACTTCATCAAGATCGGGGAGGGCTCCACCGGCGTGGTCTGCATCGCCACCATCCGCAGCAGCGGGAAGCTGGTGGCCGTCAAGAAGATGGACCTGCGCAAGCAACAGCGGCGGGAGCTGCTCTTTAACGAGGTGGGGCGAAGCACCCCTTTTTGGGGGGTGGGTGGGGTGGTGGTCACAACATCCCAGAAGGATACAGGACCTCTGGAGATCATCCAGAGCAGGGATGAGGGGGGGGTTGGTGGCTGATACCTTTCTCTCCCCACCCTCGCAGGCGGAGCACCGGCCGGGACGCCCCCAGGAGGTGGCCACCAACGGGCCAGTGACCAGCAGCAGCGGGGGGGCCGGTTCCTCCCGAGCCCCCCCCACGGGCCATGATTCATCCAGGAGGATGGAGACCCCACCACCTTCTTCTGGGCGGCCTCTTCCAGGGCTCTGGGACCCTCAAAGGGAAGAAGTTCCTCCTCAAAGCGTTGAGATGGAGCTTCACCACCTTCATGTTTGTGCCCCTTGTCCCTGGTCCCCTCCTCCTGATGCCCACCGTGGATCAGATCCACCCCGCTTCGGGCTTCGCCTCTCCAGGCTAACCAGCCCCCAGGTCCCTCATCAGAGGGATGTTCTGGTCCCCTCAGCATCTTGGTACCCTTTGCTGGACCTTCTCCAGCAGTTCCCAGTCCTCCTGGAACCGGAGGTCCCAGAACTGGTCCCAGTTCTCCAGCTGTGGCTAAGCAGAGGAGGGGGATGAACTTCCCTGGACCTGTTGACCACTCTCTTCTTGATGCACCCCAGGAAGCCATTGGCCTTCTTGGCCACCAGGGCATGTTGCTGGCTCATGGGCAACTTCACCATGGTCAACATGACCATGGCCAACAAAATCACGAGCTCCCTGGACCTGCTGACCGGCCCAGGAGACCATTGGCCTTCTTGGCCACGTTGCTGACTCCTGGTTGAGCCTTGCTGAAGTCAAGGTAGCCACCCCTAGTTTTTTTGGGGGGGCTCCTAACAGCCGTGTCCCTCCCCAGGTGGTGATCATGAGAGACTACCAGCACGAGAATGTGGTGGAGATGTACAACAGCTACTTGGTGGGCGACGAGCTCTGGGTGGTGATGGAGTTCCTGGAGGGGGGCGCCTTGACCGACATCGTCACCCACACCAGGTATGTGTGTGTCCCCCCCACCTCCCCTTGTCACCCCAACACCCCGGGGACCCCAGTTTATGGTTCCTCCCCCCAACCTTCTCCACACCACCACCACCACCACCGGCAGGATGAACGAGGAGCAGATCGCTGCCGTCTGCTCAGCCGTGCTGAAGGCCCTCTCCGTCCTCCACGCCCAGGGCGTCATCCACCGCGACATCAAGAGCGACTCCATCCTCCTCACCCACGACGGCAGGGTGAGGGTCACCCCCGGGGTTCGGGGGGGGTGTCCAAGGGGCCTTCCTGCCCCTCCCCGTGTCCCCACCCCCATCCCTTCTCACCCCCTCCTCTCCCCTGTAGGTGAAACTCTCCGATTTTGGGTTCTGTGCCCAAGTCAACAAGGAGGTGCCGCGCAGGAAGTCGCTGGTGGGGACCCCCTATTGGATGGCGCCGGAGCTCATCTCCCGCCTGCCCTACGGCCCCGAGGTG
>NW_015091636.1:15634-16213 GCF_001431845.1 Calidris pugnax | reverse complement strand
GGGGGGACAGGCGTGTCCCCAACACTACAGCCCCCGCGGCCACACTACTGATTTGGGGGAGGGGTCCAAGTGTGTGTGTGTGTGTGTGTCCCAACTTTAAACACGTTTTTTGTTCTTTTGGGGGTTGTTTTGTTGGGTTTGGGTTGTTTTTTCCCTCCCACCCCCCCACCCTCTTCCCTCACCCCCCCGTTTTGTTTTTTAACAAAGCTATTTATATTGTCATTTTGTAATGCCGCAGAAATGGGGGGGGCCCCCAGGGCTGGCGTGGGGCCCCTCCCCTGGAGATTACACGTGTCCTTTTGGAGATCCCCGTGTCCCATGTCCTTTCTTTGAGGGGAGGGGTGGGGGGGACTGAGCCTGTGGGGAAACCCCCTCTCGCAGGACCCTCATGGAGGAGGAGGGGGTGACAGTGGTGGGGACCTGCCCAAAGATTCCCTGGGGGGGGCCCACTTCCTCCCCCCTGCCCCCAATAAAGTACCCATGGGGCAGGACCTGCTGCGGCCTCCAGGCTTTATTGGCTGCCAGGTTGGAGGGGGGGGGCAAAAAGGGAGTGGCACCTTGACCCGCGTGGACTCACGG
>NW_015091636.1:14029-15506 GCF_001431845.1 Calidris pugnax | reverse complement strand
CCCTCTTCCCTCACCCCCCCGTTTTGTTTTTTAACAAAGCTATTTATATTGTCATTTTGTAATGCCGCAGAAATGGGGGGGGCCCCCAGGGCTGGCGTGGGGCCCCTCCCCTGGAGATTACACGTGTCCTTTTGGAGATCCCCGTGTCCCATGTCCTTTCTTTGAGGGGAGGGGTGGGGGGGACTGAGCCTGTGGGGAAACCCCCTCTCGCAGGACCCTCATGGAGGAGGAGGGGGTGACAGTGGTGGGGACCTGCCCAAAGATTCCCTGGGGGGGGCCCACTTCCTCCCCCCTGCCCCCAATAAAGTACCCATGGGGCAGGACCTGCTGCGGCCTCCAGGCTTTATTGGCTGCCAGGTTGGAGGGGGGGGGCAAAAAGGGAGTGGCACCTTGACCCGCGTGGACTCACGGTGGCTTGTCTTGGCCCTCGTTGGCTCGTCTTCTTGGCCAAGATTCACTTGTGTTGGCTCACGTTGGCCCAAGTTGGCCCACGTTGACTTGTGTTGACTCACGTTGACTTGTCTTGGCTTGTCTTGGCCCATATTGGCTTGTCTTGGCCCACGTTGGCTTGGCCTGTGTTGACTTCTGCTGGCCCACGTTGACTCATGTTGACTTGTGTTGACTCACGTTGACTTTTCTTGGCCTATGTTGACTTTTCTTGGCCCGCGGTGACTCGCGTTGACTCGTGCCGACTCCCGTTGACCCGTCTCGCCACCCCGTAGCCCCCCACTGGCCCCCCACCTCAGTTACACTTGCAGTAGTAACCCCGGATGGCGTCGTTCCAGTCGCCGAAGAGCCCCCGACGCACCTCCTGCAGCCGCGGCACCGCCCCGGACGAGAACTTCCGACTCTTCCCCTTCTTGCCGGCCCGCGACCAGACAGTCAACTCGCAGCGGGTGCCGACCACCAGGGAGGAGACGCTGGCGGCCCAGCCCCGCGGCATGTAGGGGACGTCCTCCCCGGGTTCCACCACCAGGACCTCCCCCCCACAGCACTGGTCGTAGTAGGGGCTGTTGTCGGTGTAGAGCTGGGCGCAGATTCGGGTGCCGTTGATCGTCTTGAGGCTGGAGGGGGTGGGGCATTGAGCCTCCGCCCCCCCCAGCGCCGCCACCGCCACCAGCAGGGCCACCAGAACCACCTCCATGGTTGCCCGACGACCACCCCCTCCGGCTGCCTCCCGGGGACACGCAGATATACCCGCGCCCCAAGGACAGGGGGAGGTGGGGGGGGACACCCAGGTGACCAGGCTCCCCCCCCTTCCGGGAAGGGACCCAGGTGTGTGTTGTGTCCCCCCCGGGAAGAGACCCAGGTGTGTGTTCCCCCCATGATCAACCTCCTCCTTCCCCCTGAGAAGGGACCCAGGTGTTTCCCTCCACCCCCCCCAAAGATCTCCAGGCCCCCTAAAGATCTCTAGCCCCCGAGGATCTCAGCCCCCTCCTAAGGATCTCCAGGACCCTCCCCTCCAAGGATCTCCAGC
>NW_015091636.1:10448-11269 GCF_001431845.1 Calidris pugnax | reverse complement strand
CCCCGTGGCCATGGGAGGTGCCAGGTGGCCTCGTGCCACGCAGTACCAGATGCCACTGAGCCGTGCCACGTGGCACCACATGGATTTGCGTGATGCCACACGCCATGCCACATGTTGCCACGCCATGCCAGATGCCACCAAGCCATGCCATACCATGCCATGCCACACCATGTGATGCCACGCCGTGCCAGATGCCACCAAGCCGTGCCACACGCTGCCGGGAGGTGCTAGGTGCCACCACGTGGTGCCACGTCACGCCATGCCACGCCACACCACGCCAAGCCACACGGTGCCACGCGGTGCCAGATGCCACCAAGCCGTGCCACGTGGTGCTACGTGGCCTCGTGAGATGCCACATGGTACCACGTCATGCCAGATGCCGCCAAGCCATGCTGCCCCATGCCATGCTGTGCCACACCACGTGATGCCACGCCGTGCTAGATGCCACCAAGAGATGCCATGAGGTGCCACACGGTGCCACAAAGCCTTGTGAGATGCTACAGGGTGCCATGTTGTGCCAGATGCTGCCAAGCCATGCTGCCCCATGCCATGCCGTGTCACACCACGTGATGCCACGCCATGCTAGATGCCACCAAGAGATGCCACGTGGTGCCACGTTGTGCCAGATGCCACCAAGCCACGCCGTGCCCTACCGTGTGATGCCATGAGGTGCCCCCCCATGGACCAAGCGATGCCACCCTGTGTCCCCCCAGCCCCATGTGGCTCAACGTGGGGAAAAGCACCCCAACCCCACACCCTGCTCCCCCCCCCAGAACCCCCCAAAACCCCCCTCTGCCCCGTGGGCACCCACCTGTAGACGA
>NW_015091636.1:7882-9293 GCF_001431845.1 Calidris pugnax | reverse complement strand
AGCACCCCACCCCCACACCCTGCTCCCCCCCCCAGGACCCCCCAAAACCCCCCTCTGCCCCGTGGGCACCCACCTGTAGACGAAGGAGTCGTCGAGGGAGCTGTTGTACTGGACCTGGAAGACGCGGATGCCGGGGACGTGGCGCTGGGGCAACCAGCGGATGCGCGCCGAGGAGCCCGTCACCTCGGCGGCCACCACCCGCCGCTCGCCCGTTGCCCGCGACTCGTTGCCCCCGGCCCGCGCCATGTCGGAGGGACCCGGTCCGGCGGCGGCTTCGGCCTCCCCCCCGTCCCCATCCCCGTGGGGGACGGGCAAGGGCAGGACGGCCACCTCCACCCGGGCGGCCGCCTCGCCGGCGGCGTTGGAGGCCACGCAGGTGAAAGCCCCGTGGTCCCGCAAGGTGGCCACCCGCAGCTCCAAGGAGCCATCGGCCCCCAGGGCTCGCCGGGAGCCATTCTGCACCAGCCGCCCGTCGGGCCCCAACCAGTGCAGGGCCGGGGGGGGGTCCCCGGCCGCCGCGCACCCCAACCTCAACGGTTGCCCTTCCAAAACGGCGGCCGGTTGGGCCACCGCCCCGGCGATGGCGGGGGCCCGGCAAGCCAATTCCTCCTCCGGCACGGCCCACAGTAGCCGTCCGGCTAGCGGGGGGGGCGAAGCGCAGCTCTCCAGGCGCCCCGGCACCGCCAAGCGCCGCAGCCACAGCAGCTCGCAGTTACAGTGCAAAGGGTTGCCCCCGGCCACCAAACTGGGTCCCGGTGGCCCCGACACCGGCGGCAGGGCTCGTAACCGGTTGGCCGTCAAGTCCAAACGAGCCAAACGGGGCAACCGGGCCACAGCCCCGGCGGGCACCCGCTCCAGCAGGTTGTGGTCCAGGGTGAGGGTGGCCAAGCTGGCCATGGCGGCCACCGCCTCCCAAGGGAGGGCCGGCAGGTTGTTGTGGGAGAGGTCCAGGTCCTCCACGGTGGCGGCGAAGGCGGCGAAGGCGGCGGGCTCGATGGCGGCCAGCTGGTTGTTGGCCAGGATGAGGTGGCGGAGGCTGGCCAGGCCCCGCAGCTGGGCTCCGCTGAGGGCGGGCAAGCGGTTGCCGTCCAGGTGGAGGGCGCGCAGGGCCCGCAGGTCGGCGAAGGCGCCGGGGGCCAAGCGGCGGAGGCCGTTGCGGGACAGGGTGAGGTGGACCAGGCTGCTCATGTTGGCGAAGTCGCTGCGCCCCACGGCCCCGATGAAGTTGTCGGCCAAACGCAGCTCCACCGCCCCCCGGTCCAATGTGGGGGGCACGGCCAGCAGCCCCGTGCGGGCGCACAGCAGAGTGGGGTTGGGGGCGGCCGCCGGGCAGAGGCAGCGGGGGGGGCAGCGGTGGGACCCCCCCGCCACCGCCCCCAACATCACCAAGGGCACCAGCAGCTTCGCCATC
>NW_015091636.1:5941-7853 GCF_001431845.1 Calidris pugnax | reverse complement strand
GGGGAGAGGGGATGAGGGGGGGCACAGGGGGGCAGGATCGGGCCCGGGAGGGACAGACCCCACCCCATCCCGTGAGATCCCATGTTCCTGGCGTGTTCCCCTGTGTCCCGAGGTCCCTCATGATCCCATGTGATCCCCTGAGATCCCATGAGTTCCCGTGTGTTCCCGTGTGATCCCGTGTGTTCCCATGAGATCCCATGTGTTCCCGTGTGATCCCATGTGATTCTGTGTGTTGTGTGAGATCCCGTGTGATTCTGTGTGTCCTGTGAGATCCCATGTGATCCCGTGTGATCCCATGTGATTCTGTTTGTTCTGTGAGATCCCGTGTGATCCCATATGTTCCCATGAGATCCCGTGTGATCCCGTGTGACCCCGTGAGATCCTGTGTGATCCCGTGTGATTCTGTGTGTCCTGTGAGATCCCATGTGATCCCATGTGTTCCCATGTTCCCATGAGATCCCGTGTGATCCGGTGTGTTCCCGTGTGATCCCGTGTGACCCCGTGAGATCCCGTGTGATCCCGTTACCTCCTCTCAGGGCTCCATCTTGGTCCCTCTGGGCGTCGCCGCGGGGCCTGTGGGGACAGGGGACGGGCCAGTACGGACCAGTACAGACCAGTACGGACCAGGAAAGACCAGTATGGACCAGTACGGACCAATGCTCACCAGTATAGACCAGTACTCACCAGTACAGACAGGTATGGACCAGTACCCACCAGTATGGACCTGTACTCACCAGTATGGGCCAGTACCCAACAGTACAGAGTCATCAGTACCCACCAGTACAGACCAGTACAGACCAGTACGGACCCATTGTCACCAGAATGGAGCAGTACCCACCAGTATGGACAAGTACAGGCCACTACCCACCAGTACAGACCCACCAGTACAGGCCAGTATGAGCCAGTTCCCACCAGCATGGACCAGTACCCGCCAGTACAGACCCACCAGTATGAACCAGTACAGATGCACATAGCCCAGTATGGCTCAGCACAGCCCAGTATGTTTCCATCTACCCCAGTACGGCCCAGTCTGACCCAGCACAGACCAGCAGAGCCCAGTTTGTCCCAGTACAGCCCAGTATGGCTCCACACACTCCAGTATGGCACAGAACAGCCCATTATAGACCAGCACAACCCAGTAAGACCCAGCATATTCCAATGTGGCCCAGCACAGCCCAGTACAAACCAACATGGCCCAGTACAGACCAATATGGCTCAGAACAGCCCAGTACAGACCCAGTACAGACCAGTACAAGACAGCTCAGCCCAGTATGGCCCACTACAGACCAGTAAAGGACTGCACAACCTGGCACAGACCCAGTACAGACCAGTACAGGACAGCTCAGCCCATTGTAGACCCAGTACAGACCAGTACAAGACTGCACATCAAGTATGACCCAGTACAGACCAGTACAGGACAGCTCAGCCCATTGTAGACCCAGTACAGACCAGTACAAGACTGCACATCCCAGTATGGCCCAGTACAGGACAGCTCAGCCCATTGTAGACCCAGTACAGACCAGTACAAGACTGCACCTCCCAGTATGACCCAGTACAGACCAATACAGGACTGCACAACCCAGCACAGATCCAGTACAGACCAGTACAGGACTGCACATCCCAGTATGGCCCGGTACAGCCTATTACAGCCCAGTACAGGACTGCCCATCCCAGTATGGCCCATTACAGCCCATTACAGCCCAGTACAGGACTGCCCATCCCAGTATGGCCCATTACAGCCCATTACAGCCCAGTACAGGACTGCCCATCCCAGTATGGCCCAGTACAGCCCAATACAGGACTACACAGCCCATTATGGACCCAGTACAACCCAGTATGGCCCAGTTCAGCCCAGCATGGCCCAGTACCCAGAGACCACCCCCCCCAGTGCCTCCCCCAGGCCCCAAGATCG
>NW_015091636.1:3927-5282 GCF_001431845.1 Calidris pugnax | reverse complement strand
CCCCCGTCCGTCTGTCCCTCCCTCCATCGATCTGTCCGTCTGTCTGTCCTGCCCTCCATCCATCCATCCACCCCCCTGTCTGTCTGTGTGTCTGTCTGTCTGTCCATCCGTCCACTTGTGCCTCCCTCTGTCCGTCTGTCTGTCCTGCTCTCCATCCACCCCTCCTTCCATCTGTCTGTCCCTCCGTCTGTCCGTCTGTCTGTCCTGCCCCCCATCCATCCACCCCTCTGTCCGTCTGTCCCTCCCTCTTTCTGTCTGTCTGTCTGTCTGTCCTGCTCTCCATCCATCCCTCCATCCGTCCGTCTGTCCCTCCATCCGTCTGTCCGTCCATCTGTCCTGCCCCCCATCCATCCATCCCTCCGTCCATCTGTCTGTCTGTCCATCTGTCTGTCCTGCCCCCCATCCATCCACCCCTCCGTCTGTCTGCCCTCCCCCAGACCTCACCCCTCCCCCCCCCCCCGTCTGTCTGTCTGTCCGTCTGTCCACTTGTGCCTCCCTCTGTCCGTCTGTCTGTCCTGCCCCCATCCATCCACCCCTCCTTCCGTCTGTCTGTCCCTCTGTCTGTCCGTCCGTCTGTCCTGCCCCCCATCCATCCACCCCTCCATCCATCTGTCCATCTGTCCATCCGTCTGTCCTGCCCCCCATCCATCCATCCCTCCGTCCGTCTGTCCTCTCCCAGACCTCGGCCCTCTACCGTCCCGTCTGTCCGTCTGTCCCTCCCTCCCTCTATCCCTCTGTCTGTCCTGCCCTCTGTCCATCCATTCTTCCGTCCGTCTGTCCTCCCCCAGGCCCTCATTCCTTCACCCCCCCCTTTCTGTCCGTCTGTCCGTCTGTCCCTCCCTCTGTCCATCCGTCCGTCTGTCTGTCCTGCCCTCCCTCCACCCACCCTTCTGTCCGTCCGTCTGTCCTCCCCCAGCCCTCAATCCCCCATCCCCTGTCCCTCTGTCCGTCTGTCCATCTGTCCTGCCCTCCCTCTGTCTGTCTGTCCCTCCGTCCCTCTCTCCCGGTCCTACAGCCCCCCCCTCCTGCTGGGGACACCACGGGGGGGGGAGATGACACTGGAGGAGGCGGGGCACTGGGGATACTGGGAACACTGGGAGGACACTGGGAGACACTTGGAAGGCTGGGGGGGCCTGGGGGACACACTGGGGACACTGGGGGACACTGGGGACACTGGGGAACAGTGGGGGGCCTGGGATGGGGATACTGGGAGACACTGGGGACACTGGAGACACACTGGGGGACATTGGGGACACTGGGGGACCTGGGATGGGGATACTGGGGGACCCTGGGGTGGTCCTGGGGGATATCCTGGGGACACTGGGGGACGGGGTCACGGGGTCATGCCTCCGCCC
>NW_015091636.1:3172-3380 GCF_001431845.1 Calidris pugnax | reverse complement strand
GGGGGGGGGTTATGTGTCCTGCGGGGGGACCCGGCCCCGTGGGGGGTGAACCTGATCCTGCGGGGGGGTCCCCGTTCCCGTGGGGGGTCCCCAAGGAGGACCCGTGTCCCCGTGGGGGGAGGCCTTGTCCCCACGGAGGGTCCCCAGTCTCCGCGGGGGCGTCCCTAGGGGGTCCCCATCCCCGTGGGGGTGTCCCCATCTCCCCGGG
>NW_015091636.1:0-1221 GCF_001431845.1 Calidris pugnax | reverse complement strand
CCCCGGGCCCCCCCCGCGCCCCCCCTTCGGGGACCACGCGCCCCTGTCCCCCCAGAGCAGCGTGGCCTCCTCGGGCAGCGAGCAGACGGAGGAGCCGGCCGGCGGCCGCAACACCTTCCAGGAGGACGGCAGCGGCATGAAAGGTTTGGGGGGGACACACAACCCCTTGGGGGGGGTCACGGGGGTTTGTCACCCCCCCTTATCCCGTTTTTATGTCCGTCCCCCCCAAAAGATGTCCCCTCCTGGCTGAAGAGCCTGCGGCTGCACAAATACGCGGCGCTTTTCTCCCAAATGACCTACGAGGAGATGATGACGCTGACGGAGCATCACCTCGAGTCGCAGGTGGGGGTGCTGGGGGATGTCCCCTCTGTCCCCTGACACCCCCAGGGTCTGGGGGACACACACACACACACACGACACCCCCTGCTCCTCATCTGACCCCCTTTTGTCCCCCCCCCCAGAACGTCACCAAGGGCGCCCGGCACAAGATCGCCCTCAGCATCCAGAAGCTGCGGGAGCGGCAGAGCGTCCTCAGGGCGCTGGAGAAGGTGGCACCTTGGTGGCCAGCGGGTCCCCGGGGGTGGCACTGGGTGGCCCTCGGGTTCCTGGGGTCCCTCAGGGATGGCACTGGGTGGCTCTCGGGTCCCCAGGGGTGGCCTGGGCTTCTCAGGGGTGGCACTGGGTGGCCCTCAGGTTCCTGGGGTCCCTCAGGGATGGCACTGGGTGGCTCTCGGGTCCCCAGGGGTGGCACTAGTTGGTCTAGGTCCCTGGGGGTGGCACTGGGTGGCCCTCAGGTTCCTGGGGTCCCTCAGGGATGGCACTGGGTGGCTCTCGGGTCCCCAGGGGTGGCCTGGGCTTCTCAGGGGTGGCACTGGGTGGCCCTCAGGTCCCCAAGGGTGGCATGGGGTTCCTGGACATGGCACTGGGGTGGCCTTCAAGTCTCCAGGGGTGGCTCAAGTCCCTTGGGTGGCCCTTGGGTCCCTGAAGGTGGCACTGGGTGGCCCAGGGGTGACCCCTGGGGGGGTCTCTCGGGTTCCTTGGGTACCCAGGCGTGGCACTGGGCTTCTCAGGTCCCCAGGGGTGGCCATTGGTTCCCTGGGGGGTGGCACTGGGGTGTCCCTCACGTCCCCAAGGACAGCACAGGGTGTCCCTGGTGTCCCCCCCCCTCCATGTGTCCCCCTCCCCAAACCCCGTGTCCTACGTTGTCCCTTTTTCCCCGCA
>NW_015091635.1:27115-44099 GCF_001431845.1 Calidris pugnax | reverse complement strand
AACAAACCCCATTGCTCAAGGTCACATTCAGTGCAGCGTTGAACACCTCCCAGGATGGAGACTGCACATCCTCCCTGGGAAATCCATTCATTGTCTCAGTGCTTCTTTTAGCCTTCTGCTTCATGAAAATTCCTGGTGTTCCAGGTGCTGTCCATTGCCCCTGCTCCTGACACTGGGGACTTCCAGAGTCTAGGGCCATCTTCTCTGCCTCCTCTGAACAAGTGGTTCCTGGATCTGCTCAGAACACTCGAACAAACACAGCTCAGTGCTCTGCCTTTTCCTCACAAGGCAGTGTTGGCCAAAGCCTTGGTGGGAGTGTCCTCCTTCCCACCTCTTGTGTTGCTCATGAAATCAAGAAAAAGTATTGGTGTTACTGCTAATCCCTGTGAGACCCCACCGGTCCATGTCTGCCAGCTGGGCTTTGCTCCACTGGTCATAACCTTTCTGCCCGACGGTCCAGCTGATTTTTCTCTCCCCTTATCATTCTCTAACTCATTTATCACCAATTTGGCTATGAAGGAAGTAGGAGAGAGGGTGTCAAAGGTTTTACTCAACTCTAGGTACACAGATGTCCTGCCCTTCCCTTCTCCGCAGTGCCTGTAAGCTCCTGAGAAAGCAATGAGTATGTCTGCCAGCTGGGCTTTGCTCCACTGGTCATAACCTTTCTGCCCGACGGTCCAGCTGATTTTTCTCTCCCCTTATCATTCTCTAACTCATTTATCACCAATTTGGCTATGAAGGAAGTAGGAGAGAGGGTGTCAAAGGTTTTACTCAACTCTAGGTACACAGATGTCCTGCCCTTCCCTTCTCCAAGCAGTAAGTTGGCCATCAGCTTCTCAGCCCAGGAACACCTCCATAGAGAGGGAAACCATCCCTAGCTGAGCTCTCCCAGAAGAGCTTCCTGGCACTGATCACTATGGGGTCACTAGAGGGAAGGAGAAGAGCCCTCAGCTGCCTTATCTTCAAACTGAGTCTGCCTGACTCCAGGCAGACAAACCTTCAGGCAGGGATATGGGCTCAGGAACTTTCTAGACTGTGCACAGCCCTTTGTTAGAATGAGGGTCTCTTCTGGACACCTCTGCCGGACAGCAGTTGGTTTTGGAGGGGTGTGTCCTTGGATCCGATGTCTGTTTCCTCCCAGGGGCAGTTGCTGGGAACTCAGATGGAGATTCCAGTACGGGACAGGAACGTCAAAGGTGTCATCAATTTTTTAAAATGTCCTGTGAAATCCAGGGATTTCACTTCCTCTCACAGCGCAGTGATATCAGACTCTGTGTTCCTTTCATTCAGTACCTGTTTGGGACACGGTCTCGGCCCCTGCCTGGCACAGCACCAGGCCAGTGAAGAGCACAAGTCCATTTGGCATTGACTTGGGCATGAGGGAGGGCTGTGTCCCACCCCAGGCACAGTCAACACTGCTTTGGAAGGGAATCCACTCAGGGATGGGCAGCAGGAGGTGGGCAGGATTCCTCAGCCTTCTCCTTGCCCAGAAAGCAATCCCCATTCTTCAAACTCTCTAAAGCTGGGAGAGCAGCTGTGTCCTGGCGTGGAGAGGCAGGGAATGGGGACTGCCCAGCCATGCTGAGGAGCTCCCAATAGGGTTATGCTGAATTCAACTAAGGATCCAAGTTGGAGTGACTCCATCCTTGCTGTGGTCTGAAATGAGCACCAGCAGAATGTGAGCTCTGTAGGGGCAGGAGAAGGGGAGCTCAGGAGGCAGGGGTTGCATTTCAGGGCCTCTTCCCTGGACAGATCTCCAGGGGGCTGGTGCCATCACCACTCAGCCGCACTTGGGTTCTCTGGGAACATTTTCCACTTTGGTGCTCATGTGAATGTCACCACCATGAGCAACACCTTCCCTTGTGATGAAGACACACAGAGGAACATTCTGGGGAAGCACAATACCCCAGGAATGTCCAAGCCATTGTTTGTGTACTCACAGATCACATAGAGTAGGGACAAGTCCAAACCAGCCAGATTTTTTTCCTGAGGTCAGTGTTAGGGTGGATGGGGTCAGAACTGTAGAGCACAACGCACACACCTGGGGAGGGAACAAGTGACCATTGGGGTGAGCTGAGGACACAGGGAAAGAGATGGATGTGGCGCTTCCTCATGCAAGGGAGGCACTCAGCATCCAGCAGAGGATGGCTGGAGCTTTCTCCTGAGAATGACACTTCAATCAGCCCCAACGGAGTGACCCAGGATGAGGTGTCTTTCCTTCCCTGGACTTGTCCAGCATTTGAGCTGACTCTTCTGCTTGCACTGCTGCATTCCTGCCCTGGAAATCCTGGGGCCTTGCAGCCCTGTGCTCACAGGAAATTTTAATTGTAGAATGGGCATGGCACAATCCTGGAAATGAAAAGGCAGCAGTGTTGGAAACCAAAGCACAGCCCATATCATTAGCTGCGATGGTTTGCATTCAAGATGAGCTTGTCAGAAAATTGTTACCTCTGCAAAGGGCACCTCTGCTCCTGCAGCAATGAAGGGCAGGTATAAAAGCCAGCACAGGTCCCTGCTCTCTCATCTACTTCTCTGGCCTCCTTCTCCTTGGGAACCAGGTGAGTCTTAAGCTCTATTTTCCTCTCTTCCAAAGGGAGATCTCTTCTTGATGTACCTTTCATCTGATATTGGCTCTCTCCTTTCCCTTGGTTTGCATCTTCTTGTCACGATAGAGGGAAGCAGGGAGAAGGTCTGTGTAGGGAGAGTCTGAGATATGGTGATGGGGCTTTTAGTTTATGTTCTAGGAGAAACCCTCATTGGGCCAGGCTGCTCTTTGTAGGGTAATGAAGACTGTGTGTCTCCTGCCTGAGCTTCCAGCTCCTCACTAGAAGTGGCCTTGGCTCCTTCGTGACAGTGTAAACACGCTGCTCCTCACCCATGCTTGTTCTGTTTCCTCGCTGCTCCTCTCCCAGGTGCACCTCCACACTTGAGATATGTCCTGCTACAACCAGTGTGTGCCCTGCCGGCCCTGCGGCCCGACCCCACTGGCCAACAGCTGCAACGAGCCCTGTGTCAGGCAGTGCCAGAACTCCACCGTCGTCATTGAGCCTCCTGCTGTGGTGGTGACCCTGCCTGGTCCCATCCTCAGCTCCTTCCCTCAGAACACCCTGGTGGGCTCCTCCACCTCGGCTGCTGTTGGCAGCATCCTCAGCTGTGATGGAGTGCCCATCACCTCTGGGTGCTGTGACCTCTCTGGCATTTCCAGCCGCTACTATGGCAGAAGGTGCCTCCCCTGTTAAAGATTCTGGGGAATTCCCAGGGAGACACCTTGAGGGATTTAGAACATGATGCTGGGCAGAGGATCAAGCTTTTCAATGCTTTTTTTCAGCACAGCTGAATGGCTTTGCTTTTCTTTCCCTTTTCCTTGTTTGCTTCACATCCCCTTAGCAGCAAGGTTCCTCGAGGTCAACCTGGTGGGGACTGTCTGTCTCCTCTCCCTCTATGGGGCAGGCAGACAGATAAGATGCAATAACATCTTCACGACCCAGGTTCATGGATTTACAGGTGCCCCTGGGGCTCCATGAACTGGTGGCCCCGGCCTGGAGTGACTTTGTTTCCCTCTTTTAACTCATTAAAATTCTGCTGCTTTCAAGCATGGCCTCCATGTTGTCCTTCCCTCTGTGGACAATTCTCAAGCTGCCAAAAGAAAAGGGGTGGAAGGGGGTGAGATCACAAGGAGATCCTTTCACAGACAAATGGATGATTGGAACAGCCTGAGGTGGCTCCTCTTTTTGGAACCATCCTTTGGAGCTAAGAAAGACATCCCGGGCTGCTCTCATGCCAGTAACTATCAGGTCATTCCTTGCTTTGTGTTGGCCAAAAATTAGCCGGGAAGGCAGAAAGCCTGAGAGCTCAGCAGCCCCATGAGTTCTTGAGCAAGGCTGTTCCTCTTGCTATGGCCAGAGCTGCACTGGGGTGAAGGGTGTGGGGCTCTGGAAGATGATTTGCTGCAGAACGGCAGGAGTGGTAATGAAGGGAACAGCCTTTGGGATGACCTCTCCCCTCCACCACA
Source organism: Calidris pugnax (assembly GCF_001431845.1). Lineage (NCBI taxonomy): Eukaryota > Metazoa > Chordata > Aves > Charadriiformes > Scolopacidae > Calidris > Calidris pugnax. The sequence continues at coordinate 40,087 of NW_015091635.1, read as the reverse complement.
CAATCTAGGGGCTATGGCCGGGAGGCATCAGCAGGGTGAAATCATCCATGCTGCTGGAAGCATCAAGGCTCAAAATTGGAGCTGAGCATGTGGGAGCTGAGAGTGCTCAGCACAGAAATGGGACAGTGAAATGATGTCTTTCTGAAGGACATCAAATTGCTGTGATAGAGAACACGCAGGAGAACATGAAGGTCACCCAGGATGAGGGTACTGGGTGCACTTCCTGTGAGTGCTGAGGCAGGTGCAGAGCTCTTGACTGCTTCTTTGGTCCCCACAATGAATCTGTGCTCAGGAATTGGCTGCCATTCTTTGAGGGAGAGGACTTTTTTACATGTAAATCTCATCCCTTCTGATCAGTGGAAATGTCTCTTGGCAGCCACTACACTCCCATATCCTATTTCCTGCATGAAAATCCAGATGCCTTGACAAAAGTGAACAGGTGCAAAGATGGAAATGCCCCGACTCATCTTCTCCACTGAGAAGGGAATTATGGCTGATGAAGTCTAGCTCAGAATGACTGAAGACCAAAAATTTCAGTCTCTCTTCTCTGGTGTCTTCCTTCCAAAGGTGCTGGAGGGCTTCCTCAGGCCAGGGCTCATATCTGTCTCCTTCCACAGCTGCATGGCCCAGCTGTACTTCTTTTAGCTCCTGGGAAGTGACACTCCCAAGATGTACGGCCACTGCTTGACTCTCTGCAACGCACTTCACTCTGAGGCCGTCGTGCACCAGGCTGTGTGTGTCTGGCTGGTGGCAAGGTCATGACTGGCCGGTTCCCGGTCTCCTTCTCTACATGCAATACTCACCTCTCACAGGGCTTCCTGCAGGCCCAAGCACATCCACCACTTCTTGGGTCATCTACCATCTCTCCTGGACATGGCTTTTGCTGGGACTTCTGCCAACAAGTCAGTGACCATCTTCAGGATTAGTGATGAGACCTTCTGCTGCTTCCTCTTCATCCTCACTTCTACTAGGTCCTCCACCTGGGAGAGTCACCTCCAAAGTGTCACTTAACAGAGCAACGGACATTCTTTACACCATTTGTGCTTCCATGCTCAACACCTTGATTTACATCCTAAGAAACAAGGGTGAGGAAGCTGCTCATATTTGTTCATACAAGTAAAAAACTTATAGTGTTGTCATATTTGACAGTAGAAATGATGAATAGAACATTTTCCTTTGAAGAAAAGGCTTTAATACTTGACTGAGTGAAATAGGGTAATCCTTCTGTGGACGGGATCCGTCCACTGACCTGTGCCCTGGAGAGGGGGCAGCACATTCTACTGTGCTGTGGGAGTGGCTGAGCACTGGCACAGGTATCCCAGGGAGTTTGCTCAGTCTCCCTCTTTCGTGATATTCAAAAACCCCCTGGACATGGTCCTTGGCAGCTGACTCTATGTGGCCCTACTTGAGCTGAAGAGGCAGTGTGTGTGGATCAGCTGACTTGCAGGGGTCCCTTCCAACCTTGGCCATTCTGTGATTTCCTTATTCTGTGAGAGCAGCTGATGTGGAGCAGCTCTGGGTTCCCAGCCTCTGATGGGATGTAAGGTTATCTGTACTGTCATCTCCTTCTTTCTAGTCTTAGCGCTAATAAATGGCATTTTCAGGAATGCTGTGAAGAGGCTGAGTGCTTTTCTTAGTGAGGTCAGTGTCATTTTTGGTGCCCCAGCCTCAGGGTTTTCAGCCTGTGGGGAGGCTGGCTTATCCCAGGCTCACCACTGAGGTACTTTAGAGAACTGGGGATGTTCTCACACCCCATGTATCTCTTAAGGGGATCACTTAAGATACTTGCAGGCATCTAAGGCTGGAGGAAGTTGGTGCTGGACAGAGGATTCAACTACATGCCATTGTTTTAAGAGCAGCTCACCATCTCTGGCTTGCCCTGCAAGGGTAGATGTGAAGATGTCAACCTGGGCTCTCTGTAAGCACGGCCAATGTCTACCCTTCCTGTTCCTGTCTGTCTCTCATTCTTTTTGCCTCTTTTCTTTGTTTTCTTGTGTTTCCCTCAAAGCCTGTTGTGAGACCCCAGAAACCAGCCTGGAGGGACCTGCAGCCTGTCTCCCTTTGCTGGGCACATCAGCAGATGCCCTGTGGGAGTTTTACCACAGGAAAAGGGGAACACATTTTTGTCTGCTCCTTCTGTTCCCCACACTGGGAGTCTCCACTTGATGTGACCCCATTTTCCTCTTTAAACTCATTAAACAATTGTTGCAACCCTGCCTGTGTCCTTTATGTGGTCTTTCCACGTGCACACTACCTGTGGAGGGAGAAAGCCATTGTTTTGTGTGAGGAATTAGGTGGGGGGACAGGGAAACCCTCCATCACTCCTCGAGGCATTGGAGGGTGGGACACACTGCAGAGAGTCCTCTTTCAGACACTGCATCTTGAAGTTGAGGAAGACACCCCTAGTTACTCCACTGCCAACGACCGTAAGTCCTTGCCTTGCTCATGTGAACAGGAATCCTGACAGCTGCCAAGGCCATCCCACATCTCCAGAGCATGGGACCCTATGGTATGGGAGTTTGCCCTCACAGCCCCTCCACCAGAACTGCAGCATAGGGCAACAAATATGATGGAGGGATTGGAGCATCTCCCTTATGAGGAAAGCCTGAGAGAGAATAATAGAATCATCATCGTGGTTGGAAGGGACCTCTGAGATCATCGAGTCCAACCATAAAAAAACAACCAAACAAAAACAAAACCACCCACACCAAACAAACCAATGCCACACACAGCACCCCACCACATCACACCCACCCACAAACCAATAATCTTGGGCACTAGAGCATGCCTTGAAGAGCCTTGTCTACATGTTTCTTAAATACCTCCAGGGATGGCGACTCAACCACCTCTCTGGGCAGGCTCTTCCAGTGCCTGACCAACCTCTCTGTAAAGTAATTCTTCCTAATATCTAATCTAAACCTCCCCTGCAGCAACTTTAGACCATTTCCTCTGGTCCGGTCATTATTCACTTGGGAGAAGAGGCCAACCCCCACTTCTCTACAACCTCCTTTCAGGGAGTTGTAAAGGGCAATGAGGTCCCCCCTTAACCTCCTCTTCTCCAAACTAAACATGCCCAGTTCCCTCAGCCTCTCCTCATATAACTTGTTCTCTAGACCCCTCACCAGCTTGGTGGCTCTCCTCTGGACACGCTCCAGGACTTCAACGTCCTTCCTGTAGTGAGGGGCCCAAAACTGAACACAACACTCAAGGTGAGGCCTCACCAGCACCGAGTACAGGGGCACAATGGCTTCTCTACTCCTGCTGGCCATGCTATTCCTGATACAGGCCAGGATGCTGTTGGCCTTCTTGGCCACCTGGGCACACTGCTGGCTCATGGTAAGCTGGCTGTCCACCAACACTCCTAGGTTCTTTTCTGCTGTACAGCTCTCCAGCCACTCTTCCCCAAGCCTGTAGCACTGCCTGGGGTTGTTGTGACCAAAATGCAGGACCCGGCACTTGGCCTTATTAAACCTCATCCCATTGGCCTTGGCCAATTGATCCAGTCTGTCCAGATCCCTCTGTAGAGCCTTCCGACCTTCAAGCAGATCAACACTCCCACCTAGTTTGGTGTCATCTGCAAAATTACTGAGGGTGCACTCAACCCCCTTATCTAGATCATCAATAAAGGTGGGGTGCCCTGAGGGACACCACTGGTGACTGTCCACCAACCGGATTTCACCCCATTAATCATAACTCTCTGGGCACGGCCATCCAGCCAGTTTTTTATCCAGTGAAGAGTACATAATTCACTACCTTCTCCAGGAGCTGGAGCCCTGCCTGTCTCCTTTATGTTTTCTTTCCACCCACACACTCCCTGTTGGGGGAGAAAGCCATTGTTTTGTGTGAGGAATTAGGTGGGGGGACAGGGAAACCCTCAGGCCAGGATGCTGTTGGCCTTCTTGGCCACCTGGGCACACTGCTGGCTCATGGTAAGCTGGCTGTCCACCAACACTCCTAGGTTCTTTTCTGCTGTACAGCTCTCCAGCCACTCTTCCCCAAGCCTGTAGCACTGCCTGGGGTTGTTGTGACCAAAATGCAGGACCCGGCACTTGGCCTTATTAAACCTCATCCCATTGGCCTTGGCCAATTGATCCAGTCTGTCCAGATCCCTCTGTAGAGCCTTCCGACCTTCAAGCAGATCAACACTCCCACCTAGTTTGGTGTCATCTGCAAAATTACTGAGGGTGCACTCAACCCCCTTATCTAGATCATCAATAAAGGTGGGGTGCCCTGAGGGACACCACTGGTGACTGTCCACCAACCGGATTTCACCCCATTAATCATAACTCTCTGGGCACGGCCATCCAGCCAGTTTTTTATCCAGTGAAGAGTACATAATTCACTACCTTCTCCAGGAGCTGGAGCTCTTTAGCCTGGAGAAGAGAAGGCTGAGGGGAGACCTTATTAATGTTTACAAGTATCTGAAGGGTGGGTTGAGGAAGGATGGAGCGAGACTTTTCAGTGGTTCCCAGTGACAGGACAGTGGGGCCACAGGCACAAGCTGGAACATGGGAAGTTCCATTCAAATATGAGGAAAAACTTCTTTCCGGTGAGGGTGGCAGAGCCCTGGAACAGACTGCCCAGGGAGGGTGTGGAGTCCCCTTCTCTGGAGATCTTCAAGACCTGCCTGAATACAGCCCTTTAGTCTGGAGAAGAGAAGGCTGAGGGGAGACCTTATTAATGTTTACAAGTATCTGAAGGGTGGGTTGAGGAAGGATGGAGCGAGACTTTTCAGTGGTTCCCAGTGACAGGACAGTGGGGCCACAGGCACAAGCTGGAACATGGGAAGTTCCATTCAAATATGAGGAAAAACTTCTTTCCGGTGAGGGTGACAGAGCCCTGGAACAGACTGCCCAGGGAGGGTGTGGAGTCCCCTTCTCTGGAGATCTTCAAGACCTGCCTGAATACAGCCCTGAGTAATGTGTTCTAGGCAATCCTGCTTTGGCAGGGGAGTTGGACTAGATGATCTCTAGAGGTCTCTTTCAACTCTGACAATTCCGTGATTCTGTGACAGATGTTCTGCTGGATCTCATACATACAAAGAAGGGAGGGCTTGTCACAGATGTGAAGATCAAAGACAGCCTGGGCTGCAGTGACCATGAAATGATGGATTCCAAGGGGTGGGAGGAGGGTAAATACCAAATTCACAATCTGGGCCGGTAGGACAGCACACTTTGGTGTCTTTAAAGATCAGCTTGGAAAATTCCTGTGCCTGGAGGCAACAGAGGCCCAAGACATCTGGTTAATATTCAAGGATTGCATCCTGCAAGCTCAAGGGCAGTCCATCCCAATGAGCAGAAAGTCAGGAAAGCATGAGAGGAGGCCTGCATGCATGAACAAGATGCTCCTGGCCAAATCAAAACACAAGAACGAACAAAGCACAGATAACCTGGAAGGAATCCAGAGACATTGTCGAAGTGTGCAGGGATGAGGTTAGGAAAGCCAAAACCCAGCTGGAACGTACTCTGAAAACGGGTGTCAAAGGCAACAAGAAGGACTTCTCTAAGGGCACAGGTGACAAAAGGAAGGTTGGGCATATGTGGTCCCACTGCGGAAGGAATGGGCCTTCTCTGATGCCATGCAGGCTGGTAACACAGGACATGGAAAGGCTGAGGGGTTGAACACCTTCTTAGCCTCAGTCTTTACAAATAAGATCAATATTGAAGAATTCTATGTCCTTGAGACTGGGAACGAGGAGACATACCATTGGAAAAGGATAAGTTCAGGGAATACTTAAGCAAACTGGGGGTCTGTCTCAAATTTTTGACATCTTGTAGACAATGGTAACACTCAGGATTTAGGAAGTCAAAAATCTTCTCCTGATTATCTGTGTGCCATGCCAAGAATGGGTTTTTTCTTCAAGCCTGACACTCTCCTCCCATAATATCTTGGTGGTGGTAGAGGGCCCATATAAATTTAATCTTCAGCAGCATTGAAATAATAGGGGAAATAACTTTTGCAGCCCTCAATGCCCAGAGTTGGAGAAGGCTGCTTAGTTTCCTGGGTAAAAGATTAAAAGAGTTGATGAAACCCAGCAGAGCAGCCCACCTGCATCCTACAAGTGACCACTGGAGTGAGTTAGGAGAGAAAGACAAGGCACATCCTCAACAGGGAAAGCCCTTGGGTGACCAGAAAGATTCCAGTGTTGGGAGCAGGTAGGTCCCTTCCTGTCACTGCAGCCATGGGCAACCCCACCAGTGTGCCCCAGGCCAACATCACTTGCCTGCACTGCGCCCATCCGGCACCTGAGCTGAGGCTTCAGCAGGCACTGACACGTTCCTGCCCCAGAAATCATGGGGTCTCTCAGTCCCAGCACTCAGAAGAAGCCACAGTAAGGGAAGGTGGACAGCGTAAGCAAGGAAATGAGAAGGCGGCATCAGAGAAAACAACCACCCAGGCCATGTCATTAGCTGAGGTGTTTTCTGCTCCTCATGAGCACCTTAGAAAATTGCCACTTCTGTAGAATCTTCGTCTGGGCCTGGGGCAGGTCAGGGCCACCATAAAAGCCAGCCCAACTCCTTGCTCTCTCATCCACTTCTCTCTTCTCCTTCTCCTTGGGAACCAGGTGAGTCTGAAGCCCTTTCCTCGTGTTTTTTTTCTGCTCACACAGATGTGTACTCCTCCATGCTGTGGTGGGCTGTGGTTGCCATGAGAGATGGAAGAAGGGTGAAGGCCTGACTCAAAGAGTGTCCGGGACTCAGTTGAGGGAGCTCTTCTCTTAAGAGATAGGCAGAAGACTCCTTGGGTATGGCGACGCTATATTACCTAGCGAAGAGGTTCTGGATCTTGGCTGAGGTTGCCCTTCACTGAAAAGATTGGCAGCATTCTGGTTGGGTCTGGGTTATCCTTAGAGAATTGTGTCTGCGTACCCTTTTGTCCCACTGCAGAGTTTCTACCTTCTGGCTCAGCAGGTGTCTATGACATACTTGCAGTGGAGTGACAGACTCCTAGTAAACTGCTCCTCATCTTCCTGTGCTCTACTTCCTCTCTGCTTTTTCTTCCAGGTGCACTGCAGCTCAGAGACATGTCCTGCTACAACCAGTGCCAGCCCTGCCAGCCCTGCGGCCCAACCCCACTGGCCAACAGCTGCAACGAGCCCTGTGTCAGGCAGTGCCAGAACTCCACCGTTGTCATCCAGCCCTCCCCTGTTGTGGTGGCCCTGCCTGGTCCCATCCTCAGCTCCTTCCCTCAGAACACCCTGGTGGGCTCCTCCACCTCTGCCGCAGTTGGCAGCATCCTCAGCTGTGATGGAGTGCCCATCACCTCTGGGTGCTGTGACCTCTCTGGCATTTCCAGCCGCTACTATGGTAGAAGGTGCCCTCCCTGCTAAATCCACTGGTGATAGCCCCAATAAGGACCCCCAGGAACCTGAAGCTGGACTGAGGACAGAGCTACTGGCCATTGGTTTCAGAGAGGTTGAGCATCCAGTGTTGCCCTTCTGAAGGAGAGCTGTTGAGGCTCTCTGAAATCATGGCCAAATTCTGCTTCCCTGCCTTATTCTCTCTCCCATCTCTTTCTTGTCTTCTGTTCTTCTGGGGTAAAAGACCCACTAAGCCCATGTGGGGCATCTGCTGGAACATCCTCCCTTGTGGAAAGACCCGTGGGATCTCAACTGTGGCCAATGGGCACAGACTTCTGGCAGCTGCTGGTCCTTCCCCTGCTCTGGTCACCTTCTCTACAAGTGAACTTGTTTCCCACTTCAGAGTCATTAAAGTTCTCTGCATCCTTCCGCTGCCTCCATGTAATCCTTTTCTTGGGGACATGGTTTCATATTGCCAAGGAAAAATGCCATTGTCTTGGGTGGTGGGAAATAAGGTGGGGGCATAAGCAGAAGAGTAAGGGAAGAGTGGGACACAGGGCAATGGGTCTCTTCCAGTCACTGTCTCTTGGAGCTGAGGCAGATATTCCCCAACTCCTCCACAGCCAGTGGGTATCAGGCCCTGTATTCCAGCATCTCTGCTCACATACGATCCCCTGGCCTCAGAGCATGTCGTGCAGCAGGGAGATGGACCACTGCTTTCCCTTAGAGAGGAGCCTGGTGCTGCTGGGTGCTCTGAGGGGTCAGCAGCTCAGAAGCCTGTGCGGAAAGGAATCCCTTGTGCTCTGGAATGCCCTGTGCTGGAGAAAGAACCTCAGTCAGAAGATATCCCCAAGGGATGCAGGAGTGACGATGGTGTGAGAGAATGCCTTCAAAACAGCCCCCAACCTTCTCCTCCTCATCCTCCCACTTGTCCTCGGAATGAATGTCCTGATTTGAGGTAAAACCAAAACAATGCTCTGTTCCGTAATTTTATTTTTTAAGCTGGGCCTCTTCTAACTAACTAAAACCTGAGATTAACAATGTATTGTTCAAAAACTGTTCACTCTCACAGCAATAAGACCTGATCATACTTATATAATGTTATATAAATAACACATAAAAGTATTGCATTTATACTTATTCCTATAACAACCAAGGTCAGGTAACTTCATTATTTGCCCCATTGGAGGGTCGGAAGTGGAAAAGTGTAGAAGGGTCACACCTGCAGAGAGGAGCGGATGGGACAGGTGACCAATAACTGACCAACAGGGTATTACGTCCCATCTGCGTCATGCTCAGTATAAAGCCTGAGGGATCAAAGGGCCAACTCTCTTCCTTCAATGGCTGATGTTTGAGGAGGATCCTGTCTGTTCGTCTGCCTTTGATACTGATGAGAGCCTTCCTGACTCCACATCCTGAATCCAGCTCTGGTCCATCGCCAAGTCCAGTCTGGGACATATCTCTGCGCCTGCTGGTGATGTGATCATCATCCTGGGAGCTTGGTACATTTTCATATATACTGTATATTTTCTTGTGTTTTTTCCTTTTTTTTTTTTTTATAACTATTTTTCTTCTTATTTAGCATTTCATTATTTATCAATATTTTCATTAAAGTAGTTTAGTTCTTTTTCTAAACTCATAAATCTCCTGATCTCTTCCTCTCTTCTCATTGAAGAGGGGCGAGGGAGGGGCCATCTGTCATTCTGATTGGCCAGTGCAGCCAAAACTACAACGAGAGAGCTTGGCCTGCACTGAAGGGTAAGGTTTGTAAGGGCAGGTCACCTCTTCACCCTCTACCCAGAAAGAGTTCCCTGCACAGCCCAGCTCCTACACAGATGTGCAGGGCTAAGGGGATTCATAAGTTGATGTTGAAATCAGCCTTGCCAGGCCACACCTGAGGGCACTCATGTCTCTCACACAACCCCAGCTCCCATCAGGCAGGGCACTACAAGGACATGAGAGACTTTCAGCACCACCTCTTTCCTCCCAGGACACTGACACTGTCATCTCCTGGAAGAGGATCTTGTCCTGCAGATCCCTGTGTGTACAGCGGAAGCAGCACTGCCAGGGGACACCTGAGGGCCCCTTCCCCCACCCTCAGCCTTGCACAGACACATCCCCTCCCTCTCCTGGGTTCTTGCACAGCCAAGGAAGCTCCCTGCACCAGGGTGTCACGCACAGCACAGAGGTACAAGGCACTGTCAGAGACCTCGACTTCCTCCAGCTGCAGGAGGCTGTATTGCCCCGTGGTGGTCAGTTCAGAGGTAAAACGTCCACTGCGCTTGCGGCCATCTCTAGCCTGATAGGAGACCAGCTGACGTCCTTGTCCTTTTCTCCGCTGGTACCAGAGCAAGCTCTGAAATTTGGAAGTCTGGTATGTGCAGGTTATTTGGAAGGTTTCTCTCTGCTTCACTGTGACTTCTTCTTGCTGGGTGACGGTGACCTGTCCCATGGTGCCAGGAAGAGATAAAGGGGCAGTCACTGTGAGGGGAAAGGCTCTGAGATGTAAAACAAGACCAGATGCAAAATGTCAGTGGAGAGGACTCCCTGTGCCTTTCTCTACAGAAGAGCCCCATGGATGGAAACAGCAAGGCAGTGAGTAACTTTTGGGCAGAAGGCCTGAGACCTCAGCTCAGCACGGATCTCACAGCACAATAACACCAATTACCTCCCACAAGGATACCCCCAGAGGAGAGCTGTGCTTTCACCCAGGTCACCGTTCTCCTGCTTCCTGGAGTCTCCAGGGAACAGCCTGTTGTGTCTGGCCCTCTTGTGATGGCCCCAGGACACCTCCAGAGAGATGAGAGATCAAGGGAAGTGCAGTGAGAAGTTTCATTCTGCTGCCCCTTCCCAGTCCTCTCAGGAGGCTCCAAGGTCAGGGAAGGGAGGGAAAAGGAAGTCCAGGCACTGCATACTTGCAGGAGGAATGGATGGTCTGGGCAAGCTGCATGACATGCAGGAGAGTCCAGGAGAGACTGGGAGACCCTAAGAGTGTGAGTGGGGTGAGAGAGCTCTCGTGTCCCTGCATCAACTTGCAAACCCCTGTGCGTCAGAAAATGCATCCTGCCCAGATAGAAAAGAGCTTCTGCAATGACAAGGCTGTGAAACACTGGGCCAGCACAGATGAGAAGAGAGAGGCAGCGAGAGGTGGATGGTTGGTAAGAGAAAAGGAAAGCAAGGGGTCTGTGATGGTCAGGAGAGGAACTGTTTCTTCTCAGTCTCCTCTTTTCTATCAGTAGCAGTATCTTGAGAAAGCAGGTGCAAAGCCACACTTGTGATTTTATGTTTCCCAACATTTGCCCATAATTCACGAGCAGCTCCTGTAGAGATCTGTTGAGGGGGTGAGGGTCTGCTGGGAAGAAGAGGAATCCTGCCTCCAGTCAAAGCCAATGCTTACCCAGTGGTTGCCTCAGGAAGGCAGCGAGGACGAGATATCTGAGGTGCATGTTGAGACTGATCCTCCTGCGTGTGTGAGAGAGACTCAGAAAACCCACACGTCCCCACCAAGAGCCCTGAGAGAGCAGAGCTGCCGGAAATGACTCTGCAGGGGGAGCAAAGAATGAAATGGGGAGGAGAAAGTGCTTGCTCTTAGCAGGTCTCAGACTCCTGTGCTGTCGTCTTCTCTCGTCATGTTACTCCTGCAGCCAACACCTTCTGCCTTTCCAGGGTGAGCGTTTAAAGGGGGACAGGCCTCCACCCGGTGACCCACCTCTCAGACACATCCCCCTGTGCAACACCTTGGCACCTTGGGAGCCTCGTTTTCCCTGAGACCTCTTTCTTCTCTCTCTCCATCCTCAAGCCCTTGAGCCCTGCTGGCTCCTGCATGGTCTCTAGTCCCAAGCTCCTACCAGCACACCCAAGGCTGCAGCTCCCACAAACACACTAGTCAAGATCCCAAAACCCTGCAGGCACCAATTTTCCTTCTCAGCCCCTCAGGCACTGGGGACTTTCTTCCTCTGTTCAAAAGAAGCTATCTCAGGAACCAATTAATCATGTCTCCTGACACACTTGCATCCCATCTCATAAATCAGCTTCTGAAAAACTCATCTGGGGAACAAACACACTCAAGACCAAACAAACTGTCTTCTCACTGGACTGTAACCCTTCCATTTTCTGTTGCCTCAGCACAGGTAGGATCTGTATTTGTCCTTCCCTTATTTTTAGCATTGAACCAAACAACCAACCCAACGATCTTTAGTCTTTCCATAGCATAATTCAGGTTGGACTGGACCTGTGCAGGTCACCCACTCCAAGTCCTTGGTGGCCAACAAGAGAAGCAGCTGATTTAGCCTAAGCAGTGTTGCAGCTGCTTTTGGAGATTTCTAACCAACCCATCTGGTTGTTAGTTTTCTTCCTGGTGCTGCACTTGCAGAGCACAGCTGGAAGCTGGACTGCTTCCAAGGGAGACCTGCTGCACCTCTCCCTCCTCAGAAGAAGCTGAGGGATGCCCTAAAGGAGCTCTGCTACAGCCAAAGTGCGCCAAAGCTCCACCATCCCTGGTGCTCTCTTCACAATGACTCTCCACTCGGAGTGACTTTGCTTTTGTCCTTTGTGTTATGAAAGTTCTGCTGCATCCCAGCCTCTTTCTCTGCGTTGTCCTTCCCTGTGTGGACAGTCCCAGGTGCCCAGTGAGCAAGGTGTTAGTCTCGGGTGATCAAAGCGGAGGCCAAAGGGGATTCTTCACTGTGCTCAGGGGAAGGGTAGTGTGGGACACAGTGCTGTAGGCTCCTCCAGAGCCAGTGACCTGCCTGGCTTTGTCTCTCCCTAGAAAAGTCCTCTTGAGCATGTCCTGTGGCTGGGGAGTCTGACCAGTGGTCCGGCCCCGAGTCAGACACACCACCTCTCTCTGGCTGGAGGACATCCAGCACAGGCCTCTTCATCACTGACCTCTACTCCCCATCCCTGCAGGTTTCCTGGTCACCACTTTGCCTGGGGAGGACACCTGCCAGAAGACTGAGAAGAGAAGATCATTTCCGGATCGTGCATGACATGGGATGTTTAGGGGAGCTAGCAGATACGAGCAAAGAGAAGGACCACGGCAGCTTGTCCTGAAGTAAACATGGGAAGACAGATGGTCAGAGGGATGAGAGGAGCCAATCACATGTGACCATGTGTCTGATGCATGCATTGGCCTGGCCATGCCTGTTGCTCTGCCTTGTTTGTCCCCCTGCCAGTACTTCCCTGGAAACACAGTTATTGAGTCCAGTGGGGACCGGGAGCAGGGTTGATACTTCCCTCTGTGCCTCAGAACCTTTTGCCCATGGGCTTGAACCAACTCTGTCAGCTACTCCAGCCACACAGGGCATCCCAGGGATAGTCTGGAGCACCACAGTCTCTTCCCAGAGGCCTCCTGCCAGCTCTCACTCACCTCAGACCTCCACCCCTCAGGGCAACTCAGCCCATCTCTCTCTGACTCACTCAGCCAGTAGGAACCTGGCATCCCTTGAGGCTGCACTCAGTGTGTCCAGGGCAAGCGTTTCCCCTGTCTCCTGGGCCTCAATTCCAAAGGTGCTGACTCCTGCCAAAGGAGCTCCTGGTGTCACCACAGAGCCCCTGTGGGGAGCAACTGAAATGCCCCTGAGCTCGACATCCCTCGAGGGTAACGGTGTCAGATCCAGTGACGGTGGTTTGGGGGAAGCGCCCCGGGGCGCGGGGCCGGGCGGGGCCGGGCG
>NW_015091635.1:18692-26278 GCF_001431845.1 Calidris pugnax | reverse complement strand
ACCAGAGCGATGAGCTTTCCTATGGAATGTGTGATGGGTGAGAGGGAGAGATGGACGGGAGGATGGTTCGAGGAGAGAGGTCCGTGAAGAAGCCAGAGGGGATGGCAGCGAAGAGGGACCAGCCGGGGCAACCCGAGACTCAGCCCTGGCTCGCCCGTCCGCCCGGGACCATCCGCCAGCCCCACGCACCCAGGAGCAGCGCGGCCAGCCCCGCCAGCCCTGCGCCCCGGCCCCGCCGCATCCCGCCGCTCCGCCGCCCGCGCCTCGCTGCCCCCCGCCAGCCCCGGCTCTCTGCTCCGCCCGCCGCGCCTCCTCTCCGACGCCTCCTCTCCTCTCCGCCGCCGCCAGCTCCGCCCCGGGGCTCAGCCCTGCGCCGGCGCCGCTCGGGGGCTCGCCCGGGCCGTCCCTGGGTGCGGAGGGGAGGCTCGGGGTGCGAGAGCCGGGCTCTCCTCGGGGCTGCGGCCCGCGGAAGAGGCAAGTCTGGGGTGGGCAGCACGGGACAGGGATGGCACCGAGGAGAACAGGACTGAAATGCCTTTGTCCCCATATATGTTTCCTCAACATCCCCCCTCCTCCCCCCCTTTCCCCCTTCACTGGCATTTGGGGACACGAAAATGTCCTTCAAGGCATGCGATCGTAAGGATGGGAGAGAGAGAGGAGATCTCGGTGGGCTCAGCACCCTGGGGTTGCCCTCTCCTCACCTGCCACTGAGAGCATTGCTCCTTCTGATTGCACAGCCTTCTTGTGGGATTGCCCACAGCTGGACGTTCCCTGTGGCACCAGTACTACCGTGATGCTGTGCATGTCAAAAGTACTGACACAGAGAAAGCATGGACCTGGCATGACATTTCCCACCTGCTTTGGACTCACAGAGCACAGGTGTAGGACAGACAGAAGGTTGGACCTAAGAAGGCAGTGTTGCAAATCAGCTTCCTGAAATAACCAGTGCCTCAGGGACCTGGGACATGAGAGGGATGGATCTGAGAAGAACCCTGTCCTCAGGAACAGTAGAAATGCCCAGAAATGCCATGAAGGGACTGTAAGAGGTCCCACAGAACCCTAACTCATCCTGTACTCAGCCAGCCTGAAAGTCCCTGTCTGGCTGCTGGAGCCGTGCAGGGCCAGAACGCCCGGGGCTGTCCCCCCGGCCCCGACACACACGCCCGGCCCCGCCCGCCGCGGTTCCTGCCCGGCCGCAGCCCCGGCTCCTCTCCCCGTGTCTCCCAGGGCGCAGTAATACACCGCCGCGTCCCCGCGCCGGGGCCGGTCGAGCCGCAGGGCGCTGGACCGGCCGTCTGCCGCCACCCGCAGCTGCCCCGGCGGGGACCGCAGATCTTTGGCGTCTTTGAAACTGCTCACGAGGAATGTGGGTCCTCGGCCCGGGAGCCGACGGTACCAGCAGATGAAATCCGTGGTCTTTTTGTTGGGGTGAGAGCAGTTGATGCTGATGGTGGTGCCCTCCGTGGTCTCTGCTGATGGCTCCTGCTGCACCTGGGCTCTGCCTGCAGCCACTGGAGAGAAAGGAGAAGGAAATGCGAAAAATCAACTGAGATCACCCAGCTCTGATGGCTCTTTTCCAGAAGAAATCATTAGAAAGTGGGACTTGGATACAGAGCAGAAGAAATGGGGACAAGGTGTTCATCATCAGGGAAGTAGAATCATCCTGATGTAGGTGTGTAGAGAAGGGGGGGGGCAGTCTGGGGGGCAATAGAAAGTGTTGCACAGAGAGATAGAATGAGAGTCAGGTGCATGGATGGATGGATGAACGATGAGAGGCAGAAGGGAAAGGAAAGTTGAGTGTGTTACAGGGAAGGATGGAGGGCTGAATTCAGAAGAATATGAAATGAAGAATGCACAGGGGTATGAGTGGTTGTATAGAGTAACAGCACAATGAAGAAAAGCAAACATGCCTACAGTTATGAGAGAGGCAGAGGGCAAGAAGAGAGAGGATTCTCAGAGAGTAGGAAGAGAGTTGAAGGATGGTAGATGCCTGGAGAGATGGGTCAGAAGATGGGTGAGTGGAGAGAGGAAGAGTAGACAGTGAGAGGAGTTGTTACAGTGAAGGACAGAGGGCCATATTCAGGGCGATAAGAACTGTGGAATGCAGAGAGGAAAGAGAGGCTGCATGAAAAATCAGGTGTACACGCAAGCAGGCTTGTACCGAAAGAGGTGGTGAAGAAACTGGGAGAACTGCGGGAGGAGACTTGGAGGGTTTTGAAAGGGGCACAAAGATGGCAGAGCAGCAGGAGGGGGAAAGACCTGTTGAGGCAGGAGAGGGAAGAGTCGTCGCTGGGCTCCCCGGGGAAGAGCCCGGGCACAGCCCCGGCCCCCATCCACCGCCGCCAGCCCCACGCACCCAGGAGCAGCGCGGCCAGCCCCGCCAGCCCTGCGCCCCGGCCCCGCCGCATCCCGCCGCTCCGCCGCCCGCGCCTCGCTGCCCCCCGCCAGCCCCGGCTCTCTGCTCCGCCCGCCGCGCCTCCTCTCCGACGCCTCCTCTCCTCTCCGCCGCCGCCAGCTCCGCCCCGGGGCTCAGCCCTGCGCCGGCGCCGCTCGGGGGCTCGCCCGGGCCGTCCCTGGGTGCGGAGGGGAGGCTCGGGGTGCGAGAGCCGGGCTCTCCTCGGGGCTGCGGCCCGCGGAAGAGGCAAGTCTGGGGTGGGCAGCACGGGACAGGGATGGCACCGAGGAGAACAGGACTGAAATGCCTTTGTCCCCATATATGTTTCCTCAACATCCCCCCTCCTCCCCCCCTTTCCCCCTTCACTGGCATTTGGGGACACGAAAATGTCCTTCAAGGCATGCGATCGTAAGGATGGGAGAGAGAGAGGAGATCTCGGTGGGCTCAGCACCCTGGGGTTGCCCTCTCCTCACCTGCCACTGAGAGCATTGCTCCTTCTGATTGCACAGCCTTCTTGTGGGATTGCCCACAGCTGGACGTTCCCTGTGGCACCAGTACTACCGTGATGCTGTGCATGTCAAAAGTACTGACACAGAGAAAGCATGGACCTGGCATGACATTTCCCACCTGCTTTGGACTCACAGAGCACAGGTGTAGGACAGACAGAAGGTTGGACCTAAGAAGGCAGTGTTGCAAATCAGCTTCCTGAAATAACCAGTGCCTCAGGGACCTGGGACATGAGAGGGATGGATCTGAGAAGAACCCTGTCCTCAGGAACAGTAGAAATGCCCAGAAATGCCATGAAGGGACTGTAAGAGGTCCCACAGAACCCTAACTCATCCTGTACTCAGCCAGCCTGAAAGTCCCTGTCTGGCTGCTGGAGCCGTGCAGGGCCAGAAGGGCAAGTATTGAGGGCCAGTTCTGGGCCCCTCAGTAGCCGTGCAGGGCCAGAAGGGCAAGTATTGAGGGCCAGTTCTGGGCCAGTTCTGGGCCTCAAGAATACCTCTCTTATGAGGAAAGGCTGAGAGACCTGGGCCTGTGCAGCCTGGAGAAGAGAAGACTGAGAGGGGACCTTATCAATGTGTACAAATATTTATAGGAAAGTCTCAGGGGTGAATGTGTGTGTGTGTGTGTGCACGCGCAGGATTTCCTGTGGAACTAGCTGTGCATGCACATGTGGTTTTACGTGTATTGATGTGCCATAGAATCTTAGAATATCTCCAGTTGGAAGGGACCCATAAGGATCCTTGAGTCCAACTCCCTGCTCCCTGCAGGACTACCATACAACTAAGAGCTATATCCATATGCTCCTTCAACTCTGACAGGACCACTTCCCCGGGGAGCTTGTTCCAGTGTCCAGTCTCCCTCTCAGTGAAGAACCTTCTCCTAATGTTCAATCTGAACTTCTCTGATGCAGCTTCCCACTGTTTCTACGTGTCCTATCACCGGTCACCAGAAAGAGGAGATCACCACCTGCTCCTCCACTGCCCCTCTGGAGGAAGTTGTGGACTGTGATGGGGTCACTCCTCAGCCTTCTCTTCTCCAAGCTGAACAAACCAAGTGACCTCAGCCACTCCTCAGAAGTGTTGCCCTCGAGACCTTTCACCATCTTGATCACCCTTCTCTGGACACACTCGAATAGTTCTGTGTCCTTCTTAACTTGAGGCAGCCAAAACTGCACACAGTACTCGAGGTGGGGACACACCAGTGCAGTGTAGAGTGGGACAATCACATCCCACTTCCAGCTGGCTATGCTGGGCTTGATGCACCCCAGCACACTGTTGGCTCTTTGGCTGCCAGGGCACACTGTTGACTCATATTCAAGTTGCCATCAACCCAAACCCTCTGATCTCTTTCTGTGGGGCTGCTCTCCAGCCTCTCATCCCCCGCTTTGTGTGAATAACCAGGATTACCCTGTCCCGGGTGGAGAATCCGGCACTTGGTCTTGTTACATTTCACATGGCTGGTGAGTGCCCAGCTTTCTGGTCTATCCAGATCTCTCTGCAAGGCATCTCTAATCTCAAGGCAGTCCACAGCTCGTCATGGTTCAATATTGTCAGCAAACTTAAGGTATATTTGATTCCTGCCCCCAGATCATTTATAAAACCATTAAAGAGCACTGGCCCCAGGTATATTTGATTCCTGCCCCCAGATCATTAACCATTAAAGAGCACTGGCCCTAAAGCTGAACTCTGAGGAACCTTGGAACATGGACTGAACATTGCTAGAGAGCAGAGAGAAGAATGATTGTGGGGAATTTCTGCTGTTGTAATTGTTGTGAAGGGACGAGGGGTGGATTGTGTGTAAATTGCCCGCCTTAGTGGGTGTTGTCACGGTGTTGATTTTGGTGTGAGGATTTCTTTTTGCTGAGGTAAGTGAAGGTTCTGAACACTGTAGATTGTGTGGTGAATGCATATATTAACAAGAATTCTTAAACACGTGATTCACAGAGGTGAGGGGTGGAACATATTTGATTTATGGGAAAAAGGTTTTAGTAGCAGGGAGGCTACAGGGGTGGCTTCTGTGAGAAGATGACAAAAGTTGCCCCTCCACATTGGACGGAGCCAGTTCTAACCAGCTCCGAGACAGATTCACCATTGGCCAATGCTGAGCCAGTCAGCAATGGTGGTAGGACCTCCGTTTAACATATTTAAGATGTTTAAAATGGTTGCACAAGAGCATGTGGAGGAGGAGAGTGAGAATATGTGAGAGAAACAGCCTTGCAGGCACCAAGGTCAGTGAAGAAGGAGTGGGAGGAGGTGTTCCAGCACCAGAGCAGAGATTCCCCTGTAGTTTACAGTGAAGACCATGGCAATGCAGGGTGTCCCACTGCAGCCTGTGGTTAATGGTGCCACCTGCAGCTCATGGAGGACCCCATGCCACATGTGCCATAAAGGAAGCTGTGACCCCATGGAGACCACACAGTGGAGCACGCTCCTTGCAGGGCCTGTGGCCCCATGGACATCCCACACTGGAGCAGGTTTTCTGGCAGAAACCTGTGGGCCTGTCAGAGACCCACACTGGAGCAGTCTGTTCCTGAAGGGCTGGAGCCTGTGGAAAGGACCCATGCTGGAGCAGTTTGTGAAGAACTGCAGTCTATGAGACTGTGTTGGAGAGGTTCATGAAGGACTGTATCCCATGGGAAGGACCCCACATTGGAACAGGGGAAGGGCATGAGGAGGAAGGAGCATCAGAGGTAGTGCGTTATGAACTGAATACACCCCCGGTTCCTCATCCCCCTGAGACACTTGGGAGGACGAAGTAGAGAAGTTGGGAGTGAAGTTGATCCTGATAGAAGGGAGGGGTGGGGGGAAAGTGTTTTCAGGTTTGTTCTTATTTCTTATTATCCAACTATGATTTGATTGTCAATACATTAAATTAATTTCCCCAAGTTGAGTCTACATTGCCTGTGACGGTGAGGGGCTGAGTGATCTCCTGTTCTTATCTCAACCCATGAGCCTTTCATCTTGTTTTCTCTCCCTTGTCATCTTGAGGAGGAGGAGAGACAGAGCAGCTTGGTGGGCACCTGACAGCCAGCCAAGGTCAACACAAACCCAACATGCCGTGATCATGCTTGCCCAGCATCACAGTAGAAATGGTCAACAACCTTCTTGGTGCAGAAAGGACACTGCAGCAGCAGAGCCATCTGGGACAAGATGACCACAAAGCCCACTGACCGTTCTCTCAGTGATGGTAGGAAGTAGAATTTCTTGGTCATGATAATGTTTTTTTCACTGAGCACCTTGCATATGGTGACAGAATGATCAAAGGACATGGCTGAGAGGATCAGGAACTGAGTCATGCATAGGAAGTGGGAAAAGGAAAGCAAAGGATGGAATGTCTCCAGCATCTAGGGTGGTGGCACAGCAGATCTCCAAGAAGGAAAGCCTGCCAAGGAAGAACTAACTCAGGAACCTCCAGGGCTGCTCACTCTCCACTGTGACAATGATGAGGCTATTCCCACTACGATTAGGTGATAGATGGAGCAGACAAAGACAAGCAGAACCATGTGCCACCTGGGGAGGTTCCCCTGCTTGATTGTGTTTGTGCTTCCTTTGGGAAAACATACTCCCCTGTTTGAAAGACCTTTGTCATGTCCAGAAGCTTCTTAGGCAAGAGGGAGGATCCAAAGGTGTTCTGAGGTGAATACTTTCTCTCCATTGGTATCAGAGGAACAAATCAACCACTGCTGCAAGGCAAGGTCACCACGTCACCCCAGGTGAAGGTCTGGCCCTGCCAGGGCTGAGGAGCAGGTGGTAGGCCACAGAGAAGGGAATTTGTAGCAGCTCTTACATACATTTCTGGTTTGTTGCAATGGACCTTGGGCCGCAGCCCCGGCTCCTCTCCCCGTGTCTCGCAGGGCGCAGTAATACACCGCCGCGTCCCCGCGCCGGGGCCGGTCGAGCCGCAGGGCGCTGGACCGGCGGTCTGCCGCCACCCGCAGCCAACCCGGCGGGTCCCGAAGTTCTTTTGACTGTTTGAGACTGCTCACAAGGAATGTAGGTCCTCGGCCCGGGAGCCGACGATACCAGTGGATGAAGTGGGTTATCTTTATGTCGGGGTGTGAGCAGTTGATGTTGATGGCAATGCCCTCGTTGGTCTCTGCCGATGGCTCCTGCTGCACCTGGGCTCTGCATGCGGCTACTACCGAGAAGAAAAGAAGAAAAGAATCACTTTGATTCAGCAGAAGATGAAGACAGTTAATGGATGATGGGGATATGTTCTGAGAACAATGTCTGGAGACACAATTTCTCTGAGAGTGGTGGGTGGGAGACAAGAAAGTTATGAGGAAAGTTAGGAAGGAGAAAGTGAAGAAGAGGAGAAAGGAATGAGGAAAAGAGACGGGCTGAAAGAAATGGATGGATGGATGGATGGATGGATAAAGAAATGGAGTAACAGAGACAGGTCAGCTGGGAGTAAATGACTTAATTGAGGGCAGAAGAGATGTCTGGAGAAAGAAGAACAGAAGGAGAATAAGGTTCGACAAGGAGCAGGAGGGCCACAGGCGAGTCCCGGGGCCAGCGCTGATCTCACACAGCCCACTGTTCGGCGCCCGCAACATCCCGCCGCCAGCCCCACGCACCCAGGAGCAGCGCGGCCAGCCCCGCCAGCCCTGCGCCCCGGCCCCGCCGCATCCCGCCGCTCCGCCGCCCGCGCCTCGCTGCCCCCCGCCTCCTCCCCTCTCCGCCGC
>NW_015091635.1:0-18678 GCF_001431845.1 Calidris pugnax | reverse complement strand
TTTCCCCAAGTTGAGTCTACATTGCCTGTGACGGTGAGGGGCTGAGTGATCTCCTGTTCTTATCTCAACCCATGAGCCTTTCATCTTGTTTTCTCTCCCTTGTCATCTTGAGGAGGAGGAGAGACAGAGCAGCTTGGTGGGCACCTGACAGCCAGCCAAGGTCAACACAAACCCAACATGCCGTGATCATGCTTGCCCAGCATCACAGTAGAAATGGTCAACAACCTTCTTGGTGCAGAAAGGACACTGCAGCAGCAGAGCCATCTGGGACAAGATGACCACAAAGCCCACTGACCGTTCTCTCAGTGATGGTAGGAAGTAGAATTTCTTGGTCATGATAATGTTTTTTTCACTGAGCACCTTGCATATGGTGACAGAATGATCAAAGGACATGGCTGAGAGGATCAGGAACTGAGTCATGCATAGGAAGAAGTGGGAAAAGGAAAGCAAAGGATGGAATGTCTCCAGCATCTAGGGTGGTGGCACAGCAGATCTCCAAGAAGGAAAGCCTGCCAAGGAAGAACTAACTCAGGAACCTCCAGGGCTGCTCACTCTCCACTGTGACAATGATGAGGCTATTCCCACTACGATTAGGTGATAGATGGAGCAGACAAAGACAAGCAGAACCATGTGCCACCTGGGGAGGTTCCCCTGCTTGATTGTGTTTGTGCTTCCTTTGGGAAAACATACTCCCCTGTTTGAAAGACCTTTGTCATGTCCAGAAGCTTCTTAGGCAAGAGGGAGGATCCAAAGGTGTTCTGAGGTGAATACTTTCTCTCCATTGGTATCAGAGGAACAAATCAACCACTGCTGCAAGGCAAGGTCACCACGTCACCCCAGGTGAAGGTCTGGCCCTGCCAGGGCTGAGGAGCAGGTGGTAGGCCACAGAGAAGGGAATTTGTAGCAGCTCTTACATACATTTCTGGTTTGTTGCAATGGACCTTTGCATGTTTGCCATGCAATGGACCTTTGCTGGCTCCTGTTGCAACTCATTCTACATCTGTGATGCACTTCTGAGACAAAGCTGGCAGACCTTTGCAGACAGGCCAGAGGATGCCATGTTACCCAGAGTGGGAGCCCTTTGTGGGGAAGCAAGAGAGTCTTGTAGGAAACACCGTAATCCCCTCCCTGCCTTGCACGGAGCATCTCGGTCTCCACGTGTCCGCTATCCGAGGAGGCTATTTGCTGCCTTAAGGAGCACAGGCCCACAGCAGCCATCGATGTAGAAAAGGTGCTGCGCTCCGGCATTGACGCCACGAAGGACCCGGTGATGCTGGTGCCGGGGCCACTGTTGATGCTGATGCCGGGTCCGTTGCCGGTGCTGCCCGGCCGCAGCCCCGGCTCCTCTCCCCGTGGGAGACCCACGCCACAGTAATACACCGCCGCGTCTCCGCGCCGGGGCCGGTCGAGCCGCAGGGCGCTGGACCGGCGGTCTGCCGCCACCCGCAGCCAACCCGGCGGGTCCCGAAGTTCTTTTGACTGTTTGAGACTGCTCACAAGGAATGTAGGTCCTCGGCCCGGGAGCCGACGATACCAGTGGATGAAGTGGGTTATCTTTATGTCGGGGTGTGAGCAGTTGATGTTGATGGCAATGCCCTCGTTGGTCTCTGCCGATGGCTCCTGCTGCACCTGGGCTCTGCATGCGGCTACTACCGAGAAGAAAAGAAGAAAAGAATCACTTTGATTCAGGAGAAGATGAAGACAGTTAATGGATGATGGGGATATGTTCTGAGAACAATGTCTGGAGACACAATTTCTCTGAGAGTGGTGGGTGGGAGACAAGAAAGTTATGAGGAAAGTTAGGAAGGAGAAAGTGAAGAAGAGGAGAAAGGAATGAGGAAAAGAGACGGGCTGAAAGAAATGGATGGATGGATGGATGGATGGATGGATGGATAAAGAAATGGAGTAACAGAGACAGGTCAGCTGGGAGTAAATGACTTCATTGAGGGCAGAAGAGATGTCTGGAGAAAGAAGAACAGAAGGGGAATAAGGTTCGACAAGGAGCAGGAGCGCCACAGGCGAGTCCCGGGGCCAGCGCTGATCTCACACAGCCCACTGTTCGGCGCCCGCAACATCCCGCCGCCAGCCCCACGCACCCAGGAGCAGCGCGGCCAGCCCCGCCAGCCCTGCGCCCCGGCCCCGCCGCAGCCAAGGGCAGGGGGAACGACACAGCAACAGGGCATGGCAGGAAGGTGTGGAAGTTACGTGCTTGCTCTTTTTCCAGTTCTCTTATTGTCTCGAAATGTCTCACTGGAAAATTGGATTTTATAAACTAGATGTGAAAGGGAAGGGCGCGGGGTTCTGCTGGATGCTCTCAGTTATTAATATAAAAGGAAAAGTAGCCTATCAGGTGAAGTCTCCAGGGGATGCCGTGCAGGTGTCGACTGTCAGGCAAAAACGCAAGACCAAGCAAGAGCTGCAGGGCAGTTCTCGGGGCAAGAAGGGAGAGCAGGGGAGGAGGTTGTGGGAGCAGGGGAGGTGGAACAAGTAAAGGGAGAGAAGCTGAACGTGTAAAAGGAGAAGTGAGTGCTGCTGGGAGAGATGTGGTCTGGGAGAGAAACAGCACCTTTCTGGAGCCAGATGGATCCTTCGTCCCTCTCAAACACAAGAGCAAACTCAACCCTCCTTTCCAGCACTTTCTCAGGCAGCTTCTCTCCCCAGCTGGCGCCATGACTCACAAGTTCATGATCCTCTCTCCTCTTCCTCAGTACTCACATGTCTCATATAGAGGGTTCTAGGTCCTCTGAACAGGAGCTGTGTCCCACAGTTATCGTCAGTTCCCTTCTCTGGGTGCTACCTACAGACAAGCTGGGAGTTCCCGATTTCCCACTGTTCATGGCATTCATTTAAACACTAAACAGTATTGGTCCTACTACTGACCCCTATTCATAGACCCTGCTAAGAAGTGTCAGTCAGCTGGGCTTTGCACCAAGATCACAGCCCTCTGAGCCTGGCAGTCTAGCCCGTTTTCCACCCACCTTATCACTGAACCCATTTGGTCAGAAATTTGGTCATAAAGGAAGTCCAAGAGAGGCTGTCAAAGGTCTTGCTAAATCAGGTCCACAGCTCCTGCTCTTCCTTTCTCCATGGCGCCTGGTATCTCCTGAGAAAGCAATGAGGTTGTCCCACTGGAGCCTCAGCTCAGAAAGAGCAGCTCCACGGAGAGGGGACTCTGCCCTGGCTGAGCTCTCCCAGCAGAGCTCCCTGGCACTGCCCTCACTCAGGTCTCAAGGGAAGGGGAAAAGCCCTCAGCTGTACTGCCTCCAAACTGGACGTGAGCTCAGGCCGACCAATATTCTGGAGGGGACATGGACTTAGAAAATGTCCCCACTGTGCACAGCCCTTGTCAGAAAGAGGGTCGATACTGGACATCCCTGTGGGACGGCAGCTGGCTTTGGGGGATGTGGTTGTGAATCCATCGTCCCCTTCCTCCCAGGGCCTGTTGCTGGGCACTCGGACTGATACTCCAATGTGGGGTATGGAATTATAGAATAGCCTAGCTTGAAAGAGACCTTTTAGATCATCTAGTCCAACCATCAACCTAACTCTGATAAAAACCGTCACTAAACCATGTCTCTAAGCACTATATCAACCCATCTTTTAAATACCTCCAGGGATGGTGCCTCAACCACCTCCCTGGGCAGCCCATTCCATAGCTTAATAACCCTTTCAGTGAAGAAACTTTTCCTAATACCAAATCTGAACTCGCCCTGGTGCAACTTGAGGCCTTTTCCTCTTGTCCTATCGCCTGTGACCTGGGAGAAGAGACCAACCCCTGCCTCTCTACAACCTCCTTCCTGGAAGTTGTAGAGAGCGCTAAAGTCTCCCCTCAGCCTTCTTTTCTATAGACTGAAAAACCCCAGCTCCGTCAGCCTTTCCTGAGGGTCTGAAGATGTTAGTGGGTTGAAGGCCAAAGCAATCATTAGTTCTTTGCCTTTCCCTGTGTAAGCCACAGGGTCTTTCCTTGCACTCACAGCACAGCAACATCAGGCCTCATATTTCTTTCATTCAGTTTGGGACAAGGTCTCAGCCCCTGCCTGGCATAGAATGAGGTCAATGGGCTGCACAAGTGCATTTGGCATTGATATGGTCATGAGAGAGGGTGTGTCCCACCCCAGACACCACTGGAACTGCATTGGGACCAAGGACTCAGTGATGGGCAGCAATAGGCGGGCAGGATTCCTCAGCCTTTCTCCTTTCCCAGAAAGCAATGTCCATCCTTTGAACTCTGTAGTGCTGGGGAGAGCAGCTGTGTCCTGACTTGAAGAGGCAGGGAGTGGGGACTGCCAGCCATGCTGAGGAGCTCCCAATAGTGTTACGCTGAATTCCAATAAGGATCCAAGTTGGAGTAAATCCAACTTGTTGGGGCCTCAAATAGGCAGCAGCAGAGTGTAAGCTCTGCAGGGGCAGAAGAGGGAGGTCTCAGGAGACAAGGGCTACAATTCACTGTCTCCTGCCTTGACAGATCTCAGAACCACAGAATCACAGAATCTTCATGGTTGGAAGGGACCTTTGAAATGATCGAGTCCAACCATTAAAAAACAAACACAAAACAAAACACAAACAAACAAAAAAACCAACCACAACACCAAAACAACAAAAAAACCCCAACACCCCATCACCACACCCAACAATCTCAGGCACTAGGGGGCTGGGGCCATCACCACTCAGCTGCACTTGGGCTCCTGCTGACCCTGGGAACTTGGTGCTTTGTGGTGTTCATGGAGAGAGAGGTGGACAGCATCCCTGCCATAACTGGCACATTGCCTCCTGATGAGGGACACGCAAGGACAAACACACAGAGGCTCAGGCACACCAGCATGGAATCATGCACAAATTTGTGATACCATGTGCATTCACAAAAACCTGTCTGCTTATAATACACTAGACAAGAAGACACATAAGGACACTATGAACCACAGAATTTCTGACTCTCCCACTGCCCTAGGAACTGGGCAGTCTTAGGCAGGATGGGGTCAAAATATGGCAGGACATATATATGAGGGGAAGCAGCAACATATGACCATTGGGGTGAGCTGAAGAGAGAAGGAAAGATAAAGACATGGCTGGAGCGTTTTTCTGAGAATGACACTTCAAACAAGTTCAATAGAGTGACCCAGGCTATTGTCATCTGAACCCACCCAGCACTTGAGCTGTCTTCTGCCTGCACTGCTGCATTCTTGCCCTAGAAATCCTGGGGCCTTTCATCCCCGTGCTCAGAAGAAGCTTTGATTGTGGAATGGGCATGGCACAAACCTGGAAATGAAAAGCAGCAGTGTTGGAAACCAAAGCACAGCCCATATCATTAGCTGCTATGGTTTGCATTCAAGATGAGCTTGTCAGAAAATTGTTACCTCTGCAAAGGGCACCTCTGCTCCTGCAGCAATGAAGGGCAGGTATAAAAGCCAGCACAGATCCCTGCTCTCTCATCTACTTCTCTGGACTCCTTCTCCTCGGGAACCAGGTGAGTCTTAAGCTCTATTTCCTCTCTTCCAAAGGGAGATCTCTTGATGTACCTCTCATCTGATATTGGCTCTCTCCTGTCCTTTGGTTTGCATCTTCTTGTCACGACAGAGGGAAGCAGGGAGAAGGTCTGCTTAGGGAGAGTCTGAGATGTGGCAGAAGGGGCTTTTGGTTTATGTTCTAGGAGAAACCCTCATTGGGCCAGGCTGCTCTTTATAGGGTGATGAAAGCTGTGAGCCCAGAGGGAAGCAGGGAGAAGGTCTGCTTAGGGAGAGTCTGAGATGTGGCAGAAGGGGCTTTTGGTTTATGTTCTAGGAGAAACCCTCATTGGGCCAGGCTGCTCTTTATAGGGTGATGAAAGCTGTGAGCCTCCTGCCTGAGCTTCCAGCTCCTCACTAGAAGTGGCCTTGGCTCCTTTGTGACAGTGTAAACACGCTGCTCCTCACCCACGCTTGTTCTCTGTTTCCTCCCTGTTCCTCTCCTAGGTACACCTCCACACTTGAGATATGTCCTGCTACAACCAGTGTGTGCCCTGCCGGCCCTGCGGCCCGACCCCCCTGGCCAACAGCTGCAACGAGCCCTGTGTCAGGCAGTGCCAGAACTCCACCGTCGTCATCGAGCCTCCTGCTGTGGTGGTGACCCTGCCTGGTCCCATCCTCAGCTCCTTCCCTCAGAACACCGTGGTGGGATCCTCCACCTCTGCTGCTGTTGGCAGCATCCTCAGCTGTGATGGAGTGCCCATCACCTCTGGGTGCTGTGACCTCTCTGGCATTTCCAGCCGCTACTATGGCAGAAGATCCCTCCTCTGACAAAGATGCTGGGACAGCCTCAGCAAGACACCTTGAGGAACTCAGAACATGGTGCTGGGAAAAGGATCGAGATTTGGGATGTATTTGCTCTACAGCTGAATGGCTTTGCCTTTCTCTCCCTTTTCTTTGTTTGCTTTGGTTCCCCTTGGCAGAAAGGTGCCACCAAGGCACACCTGTTGGGGACCATCTGTTCTCCTCTCCCTCTATAGGGCAGGCAGACAGACATCATGCAAGAACTTCTCAGTTTCTCCACAGTAAAGGACCACAGAATCTCTGTGGTCAGCAGGGGTCCATGGACTTGTATCCCCTACCTGGAGTGACTGTGTTTCCCTCTGTTGACTCATTAAAGTTCTGCTGCATTTAAGCCTGGACTCTGTGTGATCCTTCCCTCTGTAGACATTCCTCAAGTTTCCAAAAGAGAGAGGTGTTGCTCTGGGGTGGAAGGGACTGAAGGCAAATGGAGACCCTTCTCCATTCATAGAGGAGTGGGAGGTTGGGACACACTGCACCATTCCTTGGAGCTGAGAGCGACATCCTAGGTTGCTCTGCTGCCAGTTGCCATCAAACCTTGCCCTGCTGTGTCTGTGCCTACAAATGCCCAGAAAGGCAAGAGGCCCTAATGGGGCAGGAGCTCCATGAGCTCTTGAGGAAAGGCATTCCTCCTCTTAAGCTGGAGCTGCTCTTGAGTGGCAGGGGGTGAGTGTGAGGCTCCAGAAGATGATTTACTCCGTAGAATGGGAGGAGTGATAAAGCAGAAAACAGCTCTTGGGGTGGCCCAGAGCTGCTACTCCACCTTCTTCTCTCCTCCACCACCCAGTCATGGCCAGCATGTGTGGGCAGGAGTAGCCGAGAAAAGTCACTCATGTTGCTGAATGTGCCAAGGGTGGAAATAGGAGCTAAGGGCTAAGAGCTGAGGGCAGTCAGCACTGAAATGGGGATGGTTAGCGGTGTATTACTGAGGAAGATCATATTGCTCTGATAAAGACCATGAAGGATAAAACGAAGATCAACAAGGATGGGGGTACTCTTCCCAAGAGAATAACATGCGGTCCCAGTGCTCTTGACTCTTTGGTTGGTCCCTCCAGAGAGTTTGTGTTCAGGAACTGGCTGTCATTCTTGGGGGGAGTGGATTATTTTGCACTGAACCTTGTAATAAGCAGAAGGTACCTCAGGTCCTTGCAATGATGATATCATCTGCAATTGACCTTGTAGAAGAGAGAGAAATGGTGTTTCTTCTGACAGATTAGTAAGTCCTTTGGCCAAAGCACCACCAGAGCCCTTCTACTGGCTCTTGGCATGACCCCTAGTTTGGCTGTGCAAGTGAGGAGATCTTGGAAAGGTAGGAAAAGGGCACAGGATCCAGGCAGCTTTTCCACTTCAAACTAAGGGCACTCTTGCCAGAGGAGGTTCTCTTTTTTTGTGGTGACTTAAATCACTCTGGGGCTCTGCTGTGCAGAAGGCAGTCACTGAGCTGTCTCAGCCGTGCTTCCCATTTCACTGCTGTGGCCTTTTTCTATGGTCCATGTGTCTTCCCCTCCAAAGGGTCACTGGGCAGAGCAGTGTCTCTTTTTCACATTTTTCTTATTCCCCTGCTCAATCACTTGCTTACACAAGGAAGAAGGGTGGGAAATCTGGTCTGAGCAGGTTCAAGAGCTGGTATAGCTTCACATGAAGTAAACAACTGGCAGGATATGATCACCCTAACTCAAAGATCATTGTACATCAAGGAGTCGGTGATCCGTGTAACCTGAAGAGGCCCTGGCCTCTGCTCTGCTGTGCTCCATGCAGAGTTTCGCCTTCAGAGCCGTGTGGTGCTGCCCAAATCCCTTGGCCAGAGGACAACCTCAGCCACTCGGTTGTAACTGATGAGCTTTAGGTGGCTTCTGCTCAGTGCCAGCGATTGCACAACCTGGGTGTCCTTCCCTGTGTCTAAATATACAGCATGAAGTTTGGATGGGAACATCACTTCTGTTTGACAGCAGAAATTATGAATAGAGCTGTTTTATTTTATTAAAATCCTCTAAAAGCTTGAGGGACCAAAATGGGTAAACAGTTTCCTGGACAGGACCTCTGTGATTGGAGAAAGACAGCATATAGCGTAGGGCTCCTAGCAACTGAAGGACATAAGATCATCTCTACTGCTTTGTCTTTCTTCAGAGTCTTAGACTAGAAATAGCATTTTAAGCCATACTTGACAGAGTCTGAGTGACTTTAACCCACGAATCAAAATGAACCAGCAGCTCCTGGTGCAAAACATTTGTTGGAGTCAGCAGGTCCCAGTGAGAAAGGCCTTTGCAGAGAAAGGGTAGTGAAGAAGAGACAGACTGAATGCCTGGATGGCCCCACAGACAGCCGTGAGGGACAGTGACAAGACACTTGGACCAGGTGTTCTTCTGGTGAATTGAGAAACTGAGGCAGAATTTGCTGGATGTCCCACCCCCCCTGAAGTTTTTTCAAGGAACACGGGGTAGAAAAAGAAAAAGGAAAGGAAAACTCATGCTGTGCTTGGTTGTTACTACCATGATGGAGGTGGACATGGGGATGTTTGGAGCTGAAGCAGTGGCCCCATGTGAGGTGCAGGCACAGCACCTCAAAGGGTTCTGGGCAGCAAATGGAAGGGGTGGGTGGGGCAGGGGATGCACATGGTGGCATCCCCCCTTCCCTGCAAACAAGCCCAGGGAAAGGGCTCAACTCTTCAGTGTGGGGACAGGGGTGGGGACAGGGACAGGCATAGGTGGGAATGAACCCTTATGTTCTGCGTGTAACACTGTGGGGCCAGCATATTTAGCAATGGGTTATGGCTCTGTTGGATAACAGGGCAGAAGTAACTGTAATTCATGGAAATCTGACCCATAAACACAGGGTTAAAGTGATGAATGTGAACAAAATCAGGGTCAACCAAATACAGTCTCCTTACTCCTGTATTAATATGTGCAACATGGGTTTTCCATTAGGAGCTTTGACTGCAAAAGAAACTCAGTCAGCTCGTGGTGACAGAGGAGGCTGCAGGCAAGTCCTGGGTCTGGCAGGGATAGGGTTAATTCTCCCCAGGACCTAGCAGGGACACAGGTATTCCATCCCATGTGAGCCATGCCCAGGGGGTAGCCGGAGCTAGCCGGGGAAGGGGAGGGACAGGAAGTCTGGGGGGATGAGGAAGTCACCCCCGGAGGAGCAGAGCTGTCGTCCTGTCCTGGGTGCGGTCGGCAAGTGGTGGTATTGTAATCGTGGTTGTGTATTCCTCTGACAGTGTTGTTGTTGTTTCTTGCTCCCTTTGCTGTTCTGTTAAATTGCCTTTGTCTCAACCCACGAGTTTTGCCTTTTTTTTTCCGATTTTCCCCTCACGGCCGTGGCAGCGGTGGGGGTTCCGATCTGTGCGAGCGACTGCCACGTGGTTCTTTGTTGCCGTCTGAGGCCAAACCACGACAGTCCATTTTGGCACCCAACGTGGGGCACTCGGAGGGTTGAGATAACGACAGATCTGACCAGAACGTGTTAAAAGGAATTTGTTATCTGTATTTATTGTATTACTTACTGGGCACAATGTTGCTTCGTTTGTTTTCATGGCTGTGTTATCTCAACTCTTACATGCTCTATGAACTCCTGGTGATGCTGTTTATCACCTCTGGGAGAGGCATCAGGATTATAATTTTGCTGTCTTGTGTGGTATCAATTTATGATATGATAGCATCACCGTTCAGATTGAATTAAGGAATAAAGCTAGGTATGGCTTGAAGGTTTGCTTACCTGAGCTAGCAAATATAACTTGGCTGACCACAAACAGGGGCCTACCCCCTGCAGAGCTACGATAAGGGGATAAGGGACCATAAGGGGATAAGGGACGAGACAGGAAGGCAGGCATATAGGGATTAAGCCTGAGACCAGCACAATGTTATCTTATCTCTGACAAATGGGGGGCCCAAAGGCATGTTAATGAATTACTGGAAGGATGTTTAAACAAGGGAGGATGTCTTGAAGCAGTAAAACAGTCACGTCGACCTTGCTGGGAGATAGGGGATTCAAAGAAGGAACCCAGCTGTCTTGAGAAGTCGATCATCCCAAAAGGTGAAAAGTGCACAGCGAGGAAGACATACGGCCTTCATCCCGAGACCCCGGCCCACGACCACCAGGAAGCACTGCGCATGAGCAGCTGGGAGGAATTAAAGGCGGAGACTCATTATAATAAAGACTGCCCTTTCGGGGACAGGTTATGAATATGTATAGGTGCTTTATGAATAGGGAATACTTCATTGTATAAGTTCAAGAGAAATGTCTCAGGTGGCACGCACATTTGGAGGAGCGATCCCCTGTGCGTCCAGCGCTGCAATAAAGGATACCTGCTTAATAGTCATCCCGGCTACTGAGTCCTGATTTTGTCTTTCACGGCATCAAGATGGTTATGTTGGGGTGTTTCTTCGGCACTGTTTTCCTGCCCATATCTCAGGGAATTATTAATAAACACACTGAGTCTATGGGGGAAGCAGGTGGGGATACTTTCCCCAGCTCTTTCACCTCCCTTTTCTCTTTTGTGCTGGGTATGCCTGTTTTCGAGAATTTTGAATACCCTTGGGACATGCAAACCAGCTTGGTCCTATTGCTAGGTCTCCTGAATGTGTTTCCATTTTTGTTTAGGGTTAAGCAACTATTTAAGACTACCACCCAGAGATCTGCCCCAAGGCATGGCATGTGGGAGAACATGGGCAGGTATCTAGAGAGTTTTTCACCTCCAATGGTCTGGGATTTCACCACTGAACAATTACAGGACCCTGTTAAAGTGATAGAATATTTGAAAGTAAAATGCTGTGGCTATTCCAGAGAGGCACAGCTCACTGCATTGTGCTGGGCCCTGGCCAGTATCTGCCAAGCATTTCTCAATGTTGCGCAGCATTCTTAGGAGAAAGAGATGGAAACCATGCTGACAGGCACTGTGGCTACTCCAACCCCTGTGGCAGGCATTACAGCTGAACCAGAAAACCAACCTGTGCCCGTATCAGTTGCCCCTATCCAGAAGAAGAGATACACCAAGAAATCTTTTCCCTCAGTGAAGGATGACAATGATCCAGGGTCATCACAAGAACAAGAGGAAGAGGCAGAATCAGAGATAATCACTCGATCCCTGTCCCTGAGTGAGCTGCGGGACATGCAAAAAGATTTCATCCGACTTCCAGGGGAGTACATGGTCACCTGGCTGCTCCGGTGCTAGGATAATGAAGCCAGTAGCTTGGAATTGGAGGGTAGGGAAGCCAGGCAGCTGGGATCTCTGTCTAAAGAGGGGGGCATTGACAAGGCAATTGGGAAAAAAATCACAAGCCCTCAGCCTCTGGAGGTGACTCCTGTCGGGTGTGAGGGAAAGGTACCCCTTCAGTGAAAATGTTGTATGTCATCCAAGCAAGTGGACCACCATGAAAAGAGGTATCCAGTACCTGAGAGAATTAGCCGTGCAGGAGATGATTTATTATGACCTGGACAATGCACAGTTACCCACAGATCCTGTTTAGATCCAATGCACAAGGTCCATGTGGCGGAAGTTTGTACGGAGCGCCCCATCATCATATGCCAACTCATTGGCAGTGATGGAACGGAAAGGTGAAGAGGGACCAATGGTGGATGAGGTGGCTGCCCAACCGGCAATGTAAAGAAAAACTGAGTCCTGATTTTGTCTTTCACGGCATCAAGATGGTTATGTTGGGGTGTTTCTTCGGCACTGTTTTCCTGCCCATATCTCAGGGAATTATTAATAAACACACTGAGTCTATGGGGGAAGCAGGTGGGGATACTTTCCCCAGCTCTTTCACCTCCCTTTTCTCTTTTGTGCTGGGTATGCCTGTTTTCGAGAATTTTGAATACCCTTGGGACATGCAAACCAGCTTGGTCCTATTGCTAGGTCTCCTGAATGTGTTTCCATTTTTGTTTAGGGTTAAGCAACTATTTAAGACTACCACCCAGAGATCTGCCCCAAGGCATGGCATGTGGGAGAACATGGGCAGGTATCTAGAGAGTTTTTCACCTCCAATGGTCTGGGATTTCACCACTGAACAATTACAGGACCCTGTTAAAGTGATAGAATATTTGAAAGTGTCCCAGACACACACCCTTCTGCTGCCACATGAGTGTGTCACTGTGGCACCACTCCCTTTGCAAGGGCAGGTGATAACTGCATTGTGCTGGGCCCTGGCCAGTATCTGCCAAGCATTTCTCAATGTTGCGCAGCATTCTTAGGAGAAAGAGATGGAAACCATGCTGACAGGCACTGTGGCTACTCCAACCCCTGTGGCAGGCATTACAGCTGAACCAGAAAACCAACCTGTGCCCGTATCAGTTGCCCCTATCCAGAAGAAGAGATACACCAAGAAATCTTTTCCCTCAGTGAAGGATGACAATGATCCAGGGTCATCACAAGAACAAGAGGAAGAGGCAGAATCAGAGATAATCACTCGATCCCTGTCCCTGAGTGAGCTGCGGGACATGCAAAAAGATTTCATCCGACTTCCAGGGGAGTACATGGTCACCTGGCTGCTCCGGTGCTAGGATAATGAAGCCAGTAGCTTGGAATTGGAGGGTAGGGAAGCCAGGCAGCTGGGATCTCTGTCTAAAGAGGGGGGCATTGACAAGGCAATTGGGAAAAAAATCACAAGCCCTCAGCCTCTGGAGGTGACTCCTGTCGGGTGTGAGGGAAAGGTACCCCTTCAGTGAAAATGTTGTATGTCATCCAAGCAAGTGGACCACCATGAAATCCCTGTCCCTGAGTGAGCTGCGGGACATGCAAAAAGATTTCATCCGACTTCCAGGGGAGTACATGGTCACCTGGCTGCTCCGGTGCTAGGATAATGATTCTCAGTGGGGTGTGTGCATGATTGTGCTCATGTACATTTTCCTTTGGCTGTGCTCATGCCTGTGGGGAGGCTCAGGGATGTGGTAGGCCAGAGGAGAAGCCATACCAATAAAACTGAGGAGCAATAGGCTTCGAGTATGTCAACCTTTTTCATGTCATTTGTCACCAGGACTCCATCCTCATCTAGCAGTAAGTCCACCTATACTTGGCCTTCCAAGCATCCCCATCCCATGTTTAAACCCCATCTCCATGTCCAAGGAACTTGAGTACAGAGGGATGTCAGGGAGCAAGCTTTTGTGTGGATGAAGGGTGTACGGAGCGCCCCATCATCATATGCCAACTCATTGGCAGTGATGGAACGGAAAGGTGAAGAGGGACCAATGGTGGATGAGGTGGCTGCCCAACCGGCAATGTAAAGAAAATCTCTCTTCTCCCCTCGTCTCAGCTGTGGAGAAACTGTCCCAGAAGGTCCAGCAACTTGAGGAGAATATGTCCTCCCCACCTGTAGGAGCCAGTATCTCAGCTGTTAGGAGCAGAGACACCACTGGCAGCTGCCTGGAAAACACAAGAGGAGAAAAAAGTCAGCATGTTCCTTAAAACTGGGGAAAATACCAAAGAATGCATGAGTATTCCCAGGGCTGCCAGACCATGTGTTCAGCAACTCTGTAAATTAATGTTGTCCTGCATTTCTCTGCCTTTGAAGAGAGAGTAAGACTAGAAACACAGAGAGTCACTCTAGACTTCAAGTAAGTCTAGAGACAGGTTCACTCCTCCATCCCTTCTGATGTCCCAGCCTCAGTGTCTGTAGCCTGAAGGGAGGCTGGCTTGTCCCAGACACACACCCTTCTGCTGCCACATGAGTGTGTCACTGTGGCACCACTCCCTTTGCAAGGGCAGGTGATAGTTCCAGACCCTTGAGGACATCAACAAGGTCAGGTGGGAATTTCCAGTGTTGCAGGATTTTCTTTTCCCTCTAATACAGTTATTCTTTGGGGGGCTGCAGCAATGGGGATGTTCTCTAGTTTTTATATTATCCTTCACAGACAGACCTGAGAGGTGGAGAGGCTCTGTGTCTGGGAAGGCCATGCCAGCTTCAACTCCACTGTGATTACTCTCTGTCTTACAGTGAGGCAGCAGCTGACTGAACCACTGCCAAACCCTTGATCTCACTAAAGCTGATGGGACTGGCCAGTGACTGATTCCTTCCTCACCTGTAGGGTCTGAAGGACTTGCCTGGAGCTCTCTAGAGGGGCTGAGCTCTGGTGTCAGGAGTCCATGTTCTCAGTGGGGTGTGTGCATGATTGTGCTCATGTACATTTTCCTTTGGCTGTGCTCATGCCTGTGGGGAGGCTCAGGGATGTGGTAGGCCAGAGGAGAAGCCATACCAATAAAACTGAGGAGCAATAGGCTTCGAGTATGTCAACCTTTTTCATGTCATTTGTCACCAGGACTCCATCCTCATCTAGCAGTAAGTCCACCTATACTTGGCCTTCCAAGCATCCCCATCCCATGTTTAAACCCCATCTCCATGTCCAAGGAACTTGAGTACAGAGGGATGTCAGGGAGCAAGCTTTTGTGTGGATGAAGGGGCTGAAGCTGGGCACATAACTCTCATCAGCTGCATCTCCCCTCACACCAGCACAGATTACTCTCTGCTGAACAACACTGAAGCCTTGGACACAGGGCTTGCAGGTCTTCTGCGTCTTGCCTCTGTCAAGTCCAACTCTGTGTTGTAGTCCTGGACAGTGTAGAGAGCTGTGGTCATCAGTGGAGACAAAAGTCAAAGGGAAGAAGACAAGCTGATGGGTTACTTACCCTGACTTCTCACACTGGGGTACCAGCTATTTTAAGCAGAGGGCATTTACAAGCCTGGTTTGGCTTCTGTATGGTGTAGCCTCCAACGGAACTGCCCCAAGTCAGGGTTATTGGACTCTGTTTGTCATCAAAGACCCTGGGTCTGGACACAGCTGTAAAAGTCACACTTGGCATGTGCTTCACAGCAGCACAGGCTGGGGAGGCAGAGGCCCAGCCTCACCACAGCCCCAGGTGCCCCTGCTGGGCAGGCTGAGCTCTGAGCTCCATGCAAGCAGTGGCAGGGAGGGAACCGCTCCTCAGAGCACCCCCACCTTTCTGTGCACTGCTGCCAGCTGTGGGCACCAGTGTGGGCTCAGTGCACAGAAATAGGCTCCGCTGTCCTGGAGCTCGGCGTCCTGCACATGCAGAAGCACCTGGGAGGTCTCCACAGACATTGCAGAGAAGAACCTCCCTAGGTTTGAATCCACCTGAGGTTTCCATTTGTCCACCTGTAACAGCATCTGAGGGGACTGGGTCTGGTGCTGTTGGTACCAGAAGGTGGAAGGAAGAGCTGGACCGGCGGTCTGCCGCCACCCGCAGCTGCCCCGGCGGGGCCGGTAGCTCTTTGAAGTCTTTGTGAGCCACCACGAGCAGCGATGACCTGTAAAGCCAGAAAGGGCTTTCAGCTTTGCTTGCCTGTGGACCTGTCTGTCTGTCACTTCATCAGCTTCCTCGCTGTCCCCACTTTCCATCTCGCTTTTCCCTGCATCAGAAATACTGAGCTGTTTGTTCCTGCACACTTTCTGCAGCTCCTGGTTTACGTCTACCCCTACAGAGACTGGTAGCATTGTATCTAATACATCCAGCAGAGAAGCTGCTGTGTGCTGCATCGCTCAGCTCCCTGCCATCTTTTCTTCTTCTCAGGCTTAATGTGTACTAGCAGCACCCTCCAGAATTCTCATTACCTGCAAATTTAGTGTGATGTCTTACTCCTCCTCTTATACACATTACTCCTGACATCTCCCACATTATTTGTCGTACCCATCTGCAGCCCCTGATCTCTCTACAGAAATACTCCCGGTTCCCCCAGGGAGTCAGGACTCACATCTTCCCACTCCACCAGCAGCTGAGCAAACTCTTCCCTCATATTCCCCAGCCTGAAAGTCACATCTCACCAAAGCCTGCCAGTTCCACCAGGGCTGCCAGGAAAATCAGGACCATGTCACGCTCTCCCTTCATGGGGTGCCCAGGGTCCTGCCAGCATGAAGGACCTGATGCTTGCACCTTCAGCTGTTCTGCCTCTGCCAAATCAAAGAGGCCTCCAAACCAAAGCCCAAAGGGAGGAGCAAAACTCTTCCCCGCGTCGGGGAAACCCATCGGGGCTTCGGGGCGCGGGCCTTTGCGATCTCGAGGATCCCGGTGCCGGTGGTTCGGGGGCCCCTGAGCTCGACATCCCTCGAGGGTAACGGTGTCAGATCCAGTGACGGTGGTTCAGGGGAAGCGCCCCCGGGGGGGCCGGGCGGAGCGAGGCGGTCCCGGCGGGCGGAGCGGCAGCGCCCCCTGCCGGGCCCGCGCGGGGCTGTCCCCCCGGCCCCGACACACACGCCCGGCCCCGCCCGCCGCGGTTCCTGCCCGGCCGCAGCCCCGGCTCCTCTCCCCGTGTCTCCCAGGGCGCAGTAATACACCGCCGCGTCCCCGCGCCGGGGCCGGTCGAGCCGCAGGGCGCTGGACCGGCCGTCTGCCGCCACCCGCAGCCAACCCGGCGGGTCCGGTAGCTCTTTGAAGTCTTTGTGAGCCACCACGAGCAGCGCAGGGCCTCGGCCCGGGAGCTGACGGTACCAGTAGATGATCTCCGTGGTCTTTATATTGGGGTGTGAACAGTTGATTCTGATGGCGGTGCCCTCGGTGGTCTCTGCTGACGGCTCCTGCTGCACCTGGGCTCTGCCCACAGCCACTGCCGAGGAAGGAGAAAGAAAAGTCCAAAGATCACCCAGCTCTTTTCCCCAATAAATTGTTAGAGTGTCAGTGAGACAGACCTGAAGACCAGGCTAGACCTGAAGAAATGGGAGCAGGCTGCTCCTGAACAAGGATGGAGACTGTTTGTGCTGTGAGTGTATGGAGCGAGGGGAGACATCTGGGAGGGAACTCGAAGATGGAGAGATAGAATGAGAGTCAGGTGCAGGGATAGATGGATGAATAATGAGAGGCAGAAGGGACAGGAGAGTTGAGTGTGTTACAGGGAAGGATGGAGGGCTGAATTCAGAAGAAGAATAAATGGTGATTGCACAGGGAGATGAGTAGATATACAGAATATTGGCACAGTGCAGGAAAGCAAACTTGTGCCTACAGACATGAAAGAAGCAGGGGGTGAGAAGAGAGAAGCATCCCATGGTAGGAAGAGAGGTTAGAGGTGGTAGGTGCATAGAAAGATAGGTCAGAAGATGGGTGGGTGAGTGGTGGTTGGGTAGGTGGATGAAGAAAGAAAGAATGGACAGGGAGAGGGGTTGTTACAGTGAAGCACAGAGGCTTATATTGAGCGCATTAAGAACTGTGGAATGCACAGGGGAGGGGAAGGAAAAGGTGCATGAAAAATCAGGTGTACACGCAAGCAGACTCCCATCAACAGAGGTGGTGAAGAAATAGGGAGAACAGGGACAGGGTTTGGCAGGGGGACGAGAGATGGCAGAGAAGTAGGAGGGGGAAAGACCCCTTGAGGAAGGAGGGGAAAGACTTGGCGCTGGGCTCCCCGGGGAAGAGCCCGGGCACAGCCCCGGCCCCCATCCACCGCCGCCAGCCCCACGCACCCAGGAGCAGCGCGGCCAGCCCCGCCAGCCCTGCGCCCCCGTAGATGGCCAGGAGTCAGGGAGAACCGAGAAAGGGTTGGTGGGTGTCAGAGAGTCAGGATGTGGGTGAGAAAGGACCTCCATAGGTCCTCTAGATCATCCTGCTGCTTGGAACAGCTCCCTTTAGATCAAATTGCCCAAAGTCACACTCAGTTCAGCCTTGAACACCTCACTGGAGACTGCATAACCTCACTGATGTGAGAAATGGGCTGAGTTTTGCTTCAGCCAATTAATATATTTTGATAGTATGTCTGTATTGACAGAGGAAACCCGGTGATGGTGGACCCTCACCCATTGTACCGAACTAATCCTTAGAAGCGCCCTGGGGCTGTCCAGGGCTCCTGGTCTACGGGAAGTCATCTAGGTGAAGAGAGCAGGGCCGATGGCAGAATGATAAGTGGACAAAGGACTGTAAAGACTGACTAAAGACCAATGGCAGACTGATCCTGACAAAGGACTGTGAAGACTGACAAGTGGATGAAGGTCATCTAGAGGGTGGCTGATGAAGATGAGAACACAACCACCAGGGTGCTTGTAACTACTAACACTGGACAGTAGATGATAGCAAAGACTGTGAAATAACGTGTAGCTAATCAACTAATCAAAGGTGTGTTTAGAATAACGATTTTGTAGAGTAAGAGGTATGCCTTGTAAGGTAAAAAGGTGTAAACTAGATCTGTAATAGGTGAGGCGGTCGGGAAGAATGTGAGCTCCAACTTCTCAGCCAATGAGAACAGAGACAGTAACTCAGGCGGCCGGGATAAGGGTATAAAATATCAAAAAGCTAAAGGGTTGGTGTGCCTCTGCTTTGAGATGCACCCGATTCAGCGCTGTTTTGTATAATAAATTTTTATACCTTTGCTTTGGCGATTTTGTCCTTTTTAAAGCCGGTGTTTCTCACACTGGGAAAAACCTTCTTCTTTCATTTATTTCTTTTAGC
>NW_015091634.1:0-1717 GCF_001431845.1 Calidris pugnax | reverse complement strand
AATGGCTGCTCCAAGGTAACCCCCAAGAACCCAAGAACTAATCCTTTCCCCTCACCCACTTCAGTAAGGGAGCAGAGCAATCATTTTTATCTCTTTTCATTATAGCTTGAAATGGAAATGTGTCATCATTCAGCTGCTGGGCCAGACCACGGATCGTGTAGGGAATTTAGAATCATAGAATATCTCAAGATGGAAGGGATCCATAAGGATCACCGAGTCCAACTCCCCAAAATCCTCCCTAAATACTTCAGGTGAGGTAGATCTGCAAACTTGTGTTCCTTTCCTGTTAATACAGCATCCCTGGGTGTGTGCCCAAGTCTGGCCTTCATGAGAAACAGGCATCTTACCTCACTTCAAAAAAGTCTGCTTTGATCACTCCCAAAGGCTTTTAGAAAAAATTTCTGACCATAGTATTTCCCATGAAAATTTCACTGAGAAATTCAAACTTGTATGTCATGGAACCAAGCACAGTCCTGCTTGCTTAATTTATTTAGGATTATTGAAGAAAATATATTGCACCTAAAATCCCTGCTACATCCTTCAAACAGCATTAGATTTTAAGAGAGGTTGAGTTGTTTGACGTTGGGAGATGGAGTCTGTAACAGAAGGAGCAGAACCAAGTTCTGTCACTCACCTGGAAGTACTTTTTTTAAATGACCTTTAATAAATAAAGTTTGATGCTGCCCCTCTCTCCAGCTACACACGATATTGAAGTGACACGTAGCAAAATTCACAGGGAAGGAAGGTGAAATCTGGCCCAGAGCAGGGGAGCAGGATGGAGCTGAGGCAGGAGAAGCCCAGAGATCATTAGCACAGCGCAGGTTCCTAATCCCTAGTGTCATCTATTCAATTAAATCCTTCAGGTAAAAGCAGCTTCCAGAGTTAAAGTCTGCTGCTTCTGGTTGATGCTCTCAGTTTGGGAGGAATTCTGAATGGAGAAGCCACCCCAGATCATCCTTGAAGAGAATTAAAAGTGCTTCCTGGATCCTCACTAAAAATGCCAAATGCTGGTGGTTTTTCCTCAGCGCTTTGTATGTTTTCGAGGACTATGAAACCATCCCCAAAGTGTGGATTATCTCTTCTAGCAAAGGTTGTGTTGGATGTGCAGAACATGCACTGCCCAAATGGAGAAACAGCTCCTCACACAACAGAGAAAAACAGGGAAAAACCCCACCCTATCAGTAAGGTAGCACAACCACACAATTGAAATAGAAGTTTTTTCTCTGTGCA
Organism: Calidris pugnax; assembly: GCF_001431845.1. Classification (NCBI taxonomy): domain Eukaryota; kingdom Metazoa; phylum Chordata; class Aves; order Charadriiformes; family Scolopacidae; genus Calidris; species Calidris pugnax. Next base: position 487 of record NW_015091634.1, on the reverse strand, counting down.
CAGTGAGCCTTGAATATACTTTTTCAGAATTTCTGACATGACCAAAAAAGGCTAAATTCATGCAAAATTTGTGCTGCCAGAGAGCCCTCCTGCAGGACACTCTGTATTTTAGAAAAGGCCTCTTTGGCATGTAATGTTTCCCTAAACCACTATGGGAAACAACATTAAAGAGATGGTAATAAATATGTATATTGTCACTCTGAGGACCTGGGGAGTCCAACCTTCATCAGCTATACCTGAAGAAAAACACCTTCACCTGCAGTGACGTCCTGAAGTGATTTATTTCAGCAACTGCACCTTTAATGTTAATAAAGGGTCAATGGCTGTGTAATGTTACACACATGCAAAGTGCTAGGAATTAGTAAAACATGCATTTCTCTCTGAAAAAACCTAATTATGGAACATGTCCTCTCTTACTATAGCTTCTACTAGTGCTGCTAACAAACACGGTGTAAAATACTCATGTGTTTCATGTTATTCTTATTAT
>NW_015091633.1:0-1909 GCF_001431845.1 Calidris pugnax | reverse complement strand
CGGTACCGGGAACCGGGAACCGGGAATGGGATCGATAACGGGAACCGGGGATTGATCCCGGGAACCGGGAAGGGCCAGAGATACCGGGAACCGGCACCGGGAACCGGGAACCGGGGATGGGATCGATACCGGGAGCCGGGAATGGGACCGGGGATGGATCCCGGGAACCGGGAACGGCCAGAGATACCGGGAACCGGCACCAGGAATGGGACCGGGAACCGGGAATGGGACCGGGGATGGATCCCGGGAACCGGGAACGGCCAGAGATACCGGGAACCGGCACCAGGAATGGGACCGGGAACCGGGAATGGGACCGGGGATGGATCCCGGGAACCGGGAACGGCCAGAGATACCGGGAACCGGCACCAGGAATGGGACCGGGAACCGGGAATGGGACCGGGGATGGATCCCGGGAACCGGGAACGGCCAGAGATACCGGGAACCGGCACCAGGAATGGGACCGGGAACCGGGAATGGGACCGGGGATGGATCCCGGGAACCGGGAACGGCCAGAGATACCGGGAACCGGCACCAGGAATGGGACCGGGAACCGGGAATGGGACCGGGGATGGATCCCGGGAACCGGGAACGGCCAGAGATACCGGGAACCGGCACCAGGAATGGGACCGGGAACCGGGAATGGGACCGGGGATGGATCCCGGGAACCGGGAACGGCCAGAGATACCGGGAACCGGCACCAGGAATGGGACCGGGAACCGGGAATGGGACCGGGGATGGATCCCGGGAACCGGGAAGGGCCGGAGATACCGGGAACCGGGAAAGGGAATGGATCCCGGTAACCGGGAATGGCCAGAGATACCGGGAACCGGGGATGGATCCCGGGAAACGGAACCGGGAATGAGGATGGAGACCGGTACCGGGGGACGGATCCTGGCGGCGGGAAGCGGGGGATGGATCCCGGCAACCGGGATGGGAATTGATACCGGGAATGAGGGATGGGGCTGGATCCCGGGACCGGGGAACCGGGTCTGGATCCCGGGGCTGGGGGTGGATCCCGGGGGTGAATTTCGATACCGGGAATGGATCCCGGTACCGGGAATGGGGCCCAGGGGTGGATCCCGGTACCGGGGGTGGATCTTGGGGCTGGATCCCGGTACCGGGGCTGGATCGCGGTACCCGGAATGGATCCCGGGGGTGGCTCTCGGTACCGGGGATGGGGCCCGGGGCCGGATCCCGGTACCGGGGCTGGATCCCGGGGCTGGATCTACCCGGAATGGATCCCGGGGGTGGCTCTCGGTACCGGGGATGGGGCCCGGGGCCGGATCCCGGTACCGGGGCTGGATCCCGGGGCTGGATCTCGGTACCGGGGGTGAATCTCGGTACTGGGGGTGGATCCCGGTACCGGGGATGGGTCTCGGGGGTGAATCTCGGTACCGGGGCTGGATCTCGGTACCGGAGGTGGATCCCGGTACCGGGGGTGGATCTCGGGGGTGAATCTCGGTACCGAGGGTGGATCCCGGGGCTGAATCCCAGTACCGGGGGTGAATCTCGGTACTGGGGGTGGATCCTGGTACCGGAGGTGGATCCCGGTACCGGGGGTGGATCTCGGGGGTGAATCTCGGTACCGAGGGTGGATCCCGGGGCTGAATCCCAGTACCGGGGGTGAATCTCGGTACTGGGGGTGGATCCTGGTACCGGAGGTGGATCCCGGTACCCGGAATGGATCCCGGGGATGGGTCTCGGTACCGGGGATGGGGCCCGGGGCTGGATCCCGGTACCGGGGGTGGATCCCGGGGATGGGTCTCGGTACCGGGGATGGGGCCCGGGGCTGGATCCCGGTACCGGGGGTGGATCTTGGGGGTGAATCTCGGTACCGAGGGTGGATCCCGGTACCGGGGATGGGGCCCGGGGTTGAATCCCGGTACCGGGGGTGAATCTCGGTACTGGG
>NW_015091632.1:0-1343 GCF_001431845.1 Calidris pugnax | reverse complement strand
CCACAGGAGCAGCTTGTTGCTTACAGCACTGGTGGGTGTATAGAACTCTGTGCTAATACACATTTTGTCCTGCTGTAGCCCCGGGTGGTGTCCCAGGGTTTCCCTCCTCCAGCTGCAGAAGGGGTAGGCCCTTTTCAGGGACTGACAAGGAACAGCTTTACCCTTGGAGGCTGGGGATGGAGTTGGCTGAGGAGGAAGGTGAAGGTCTGCCTGGAGCTCTGCCACCACCTCGTGGGGAGGCAGCAGCATCCCAAGACTCACAGAGAAACAATTAACCGCCGGGTTATTAGCCTTCCCCTGCGGGGGCAGGTCTCCAGTTTGTTTCATCCTCCAGCTCCGTGCAAATACACAAGGCTTGGGAAAAAGAAAAGGAAAAAAAAAAAGCCACCCAAACACTTTTCTTTCTTCTTTCAGCCCTCCAGCTGCAGAAGGGGTAGGCCCTTTTCAGGGACTGACAAGGAACAGCTTTACCCTTGGAGGCTGGGGATGGAGTTGGCTGAGGAGGAAGGTGAAGGTCTGCCTGGAGCTCTGCCACCACCTCGTGGGGAGGCAGCAGCATCCCAAGACTCACAGAGAAACAATTAACCGCCGGGTTATTAGCCTTCCCCTGCGGGGGCAGGTCTCCAGTTTGTTTCATCCTCCAGCTCCGTGCAAATACACAAGGCTTGGGAAAAAGAAAAGGAAAAAAAAAAAGCCACCCAAACACTTTTCTTTCTTCTTTCAGCCCCCTCTTGCATTCCACAACCCGATGCACAGAAGGAGACGGGCTGCTCCTCCCTGTACCCCCTCTGTTCTTGAAACAAGGGGGCTGGAGAGCAGATCTGTTGGGGAAAGAAGGCAGTAGGATCCACACACCTGACTCAGGAAGTAAATTTATTTATTTTCCACCTCCCAACACAGAATTTCACTTTAAAATCAGTCCTTAGAGATACATTCTTTCCTGCAGGGACCAACCACACAGCTTTAGTGGGGGGGTGTGGTGCTGGGATGCAGTGACAGGGGTTTGTCATCTTGTTGGTGAAAACAATCCTTTGTGGGGGTGCAAGAAAGGAATCTGCAAAGATTATCCTAGGGATAAGTTGTCCTGAGAAAGGCCCTTGTCCCATTGGATTCATTCCGCAAGTGTTTCTGTGCCACTTATTTATTGCAGGGGCATTCAGAGGTTTCCAACAGATACTTCAGTGTCCGCCCATAAGAAAATTGGAGGAAAATACAAAATATGCTCCCATGCATTAAGATCTAACCCTCTTGATGTGTGTGGTTCCATAAAAAAAATAAAAAAAAACTTCAGCAGCTGAATGTTACTAGGAACAGGAAATAAGCCTGGCTGATAACATCCCCAG
>NW_015091631.1:13087-13300 GCF_001431845.1 Calidris pugnax | reverse complement strand
GCCTCCATCTTGGGCAGCCCTAGAGAGGGAAGAGACGCCGTGGGGCAGGGGTTGGGGGGCCACACCCTGCCCCACAAGTGGATCCCTCTGCCCCACAAGTGGATCCCTCTGCCCTACAAGTGGATATGCTCTTCTGCCCCACAAGTGGATCCTCCCTTTCTGCCCCCCAAGTGAACCCTCTGCCCCCCAAGTGGACTCTACCCCCCAAGTGGA
>NW_015091631.1:11334-11637 GCF_001431845.1 Calidris pugnax | reverse complement strand
ACAATGCCCCTCTCCCAAGATGGCCGCCTCTCTCCCATGATGCTCTCCTCCCTGTCGGCCATCTTGATTCCCACAATGCCCCTCTCCCCCTCCCATGATGCCCTGCTCCCCGTCGGCCATCTTGTCTCCCCCAAACCCTTTCCTCCATCCCATGATGCCCTGCTCCCTCATTACCCCGTGTCAGCCATCTTGTCCCCCACAATGCCCTTCTCCACGTCAGCCATCTTGTATCCCTTGATGCCCTTCCCCTTGGAGGCCATCCCACAATGCCCTGCTCCCTGTCGGCCATCTTGTCCCCCCCAG
>NW_015091631.1:0-9976 GCF_001431845.1 Calidris pugnax | reverse complement strand
GGCACCCACGGACCCACCTTCACCCACCCCGAGGGGACCCTCCCCCTCCCCGACCCCCACGGGCCTTCACCCACCAGGTTCTGGGCACCACCAGGATGGACCCACCAGGGTCTTGACCCACTTTGGTGGCCTCCACCCAACCCTTGACCCACCTTGGTCTTGGGACCACTCAGGCCTTGACCAACCAGGTTCTTGACCCACCTTGGCCTCCACCCAACCCTTGACCCACCTTGGTCTTGGGACCACTCAGGCCTTGACCAACCAGGTTCTTGACCCACCTTGGCCTCCACCCAACCCTTGACCCACCTTGGTCTTGGGACCACTCAGGCCTTGACCAACCAGGTTCTTGACCCACCTTGGCCTCCACCCAACCCTTGACCCACCTTGGTCTTGGGACCACTCAGGCCTTGACCAACCAGGTTCTTGACCCACCTTGGCCTCCACCCAACCCTTGACCCACCTTGGTCTTGGGACCACTCAGGCCTTGACCAACCAGGTTCTTGACCCACCTTGGCCTCCACCCAACTCTTGACCCATCTTGGTCTTGACCCACCAGGTTCTTGACCCACCTTGGTGGCCTCCACCCAGTCCTTGACCCACCTTGGCCTTGGGCCCACACAGGACTTGACCCATCAGCTCCTTGACCCCCCTTGGTGTTGACCCACCTTGGTGGCTTCCACCCAACGCTTGACTCACCTTGGCCTTGGGGCCACCCAGGAGTTGACCCACCTTGGTCTTGACCCTCCAGGTTCTCGACCCACCTTGGCCTCCACCCAACCCTTGACCCATCTTGGTCTTGACCCATCCAGTCCTTGACCCACCTCAGTTCTTGACCCACCTTGGTGGTCTCCACCCAACCCTTGACCCACCTCGGCCTTGGGACCACTCAGGGCTTGACCCTCCAGGTTCTCGACCCACCTTCATCTTGACCCACCTTGGCCTCCACCCAACCCTTGACCCACCTTGGTCTTGACCCGCCAGGTTCTTGATCCACCTTGGTGGCCTCCACCCAACCCTTGACTCACCTTGGTCTTGACCCACCATTTTCTTGACCCACCTTGATCTTGACCCACCTTGGCCTCCACCTAACCCTTGATCCATCTTGGTCTCAACCCACCTTGGTGGCCTCCACCCAACGCTTGACTCACCTTGGCCTTGGGGCCACCCAGGAGTTGACTCACCTTGGTCTTGACCCACCTTGATCTTGACCCACCTTGGTGGCCTCCACCCAACTCTGAACCCACCTAGGTCTTGACCCACCAGGTTCTTGACCCACCTTGATCTTGACCCACCTTGGCCTCCACCCAACCCTTGACCCACCTTGGTGGCTTCAACACAAACCTTGACCCATCTTGGTCTTGATCCACCTTGGTCTTGACCCACGTTGGTGGCCTCCACCCAACCCTTGACCCATCTTGGTCTTGACCTACCATTTTCTTGACCCACCTTGGTGGCCTCCACCCAGTCCTTGACCCACCTTGGCCTTGGGGCCACTCAGGCCTTGACCCACCTCGGTTCTTGACCCACCTTGGCCTCCACCCAGCTCTTGACCCACCTTGGTCTTGACCCACCAGGTTCTTGACCCACCTTGGTGGCCTCCACCCAATCCTTGACCCATCTTGGTCTTGACCCACGAAGTTCTTGACCCACCTTGGCCTCCACCCAACACTTGACCCACATTGGTCTTCACCCACCCCCCCAACCCTTGACCCGCCTCAGTCTTGGGACCACCCAGGCCTTGACCCACCAGGTTCTTGACCCACCTTGGTGGCCTCCACCCAACACTTGACTCACCTTGGCCTTGGGGCCACCCAGGAGTTGACCCACCTTGGTCTTGACCCACCAGGTTCTTGAGCCACCTTGATCTTGACCCACCTTGGCTTCCACCCAACCCTTGACCCACCTTGGTGTCTTCCACCAAGTCCTTGCCCCACCTTGGCCTTGCCCCATTGTCCCCCCTGCCCCCCTCCCTCCCCCCAGGGAGAGTTGGGGGGCACATAATTTTGGGGGTCCTACCTCAGCAACATCTGGCAGGCCCTGCAGGAGGTGGTGTCCTCAAAGGAGAACATCTGGAAGTCATGACCATCGGCCAGAGCGTTCTCGGGGAAGATGTTGGACCTGGCACGAAACGGGGTGGGGGGGGAGGGGACACATCTGGGATGTGGGGCAGGTCCCTCCACCCCCCAACCCCCCCCCCAAAGCCCTGGGTGTGGGGTGGGGCACCTACAGGGCCATCTCGAACTGCTCCAACCACTTCTTCTTCAGCTCCCGGGTCTTGAAGAAGAGCTCGTAGCCCTGGAGGCCGGCGGTGGCGATGAGGAGGAAGGTGTGGGTCCACTGTGGGGCACACGCGGGTGGGGCTCAGGGTGGGGGACGTCCAAAGCCACCGGGGACCACACTTGTGGGGCCCACCAGGCTTCAGAGTGTCCACCGAGGAGATGGTGGCTTGGGGCCACCAAGGATGTGGATGTTGGGGTCCACCAACCGTGGAAACGTGGGGCCACCAAGGCCACCACGCACTTGGGACCACCAGACCTGGATGTTGGGGGCCACCAAGGATGTGGCCACCTTGGCCCACAAGGTCCCCATGCTGGGGACCACCAAAAACATGGATACTTGGGCCCACCAGGCCTGGATGTTGGGGGTCACCAAGGATGTGGCCACCTGGACCCACCAGACCTAGATGTTTGGGGCCACCAAGGCCACCACGTACCTGGGGCCACCAGGCTTGGATGTTGGGGGTCACCAAGGAGGTGACCACCTTGGCCCACCAGGCCTGGATGCTTGGGACCACCAAAAATGTGACCACCTGGGCCCACCAGGCCTGGATGTTGGGGGTCACCAAGGATGTGGCCACCTGGGCTCACCAGACCTGGATGTTTGGGGCCACCAAGGCCACCACGCACTTGGGACCACCAGACCTGGATGTTGGGGGCCACCAAGGAGGTGACCACCTGGGCCCACAAGGCCTGGATGTTTGGGGCCACCAAGGCCACCACGCACTTGGGACCACCAGACCTGGACGTTGGGGGTCACCAAGGAGGTGACCACCTTGGCCCACAAGGTCCCCACGTTGGGGACCACCAAAAACGTGGCCACCTGGGCCCACAAGGCCTGGATGTTGGGGGCCACCAAGGACGTGGCCACCTGGGCCCACCAGACCTGGACTTTTGGGACCACCAAGGCCACCACGCACTTGGGGCCACCAGGCCTGGATGTTGGGGGCCACCAATGAGGTGACCACCTGGGCCCACAAGGCCTGGATGTTGGGGGCCACCAAGGATGTGGCCACTTGGGGCCACCAGGCCTGGATGTTGGGGGCCACCAATGAGGTGGCCACCTGGGCCTACAAGGTCCCCACGCTGGGGACCACCAAAAACGTGGCCACCTGGGCCCACCAGACCTGGATGTTTGGGGCCACCAAGGCCACCACGCACTTGGGACCACCAGACCTGGATGTTGGGGGCCACCAAGGAGGTGACCACCTAGGCCCACAAGGTCCCCACGCTGGGGACCACCAAAAACATGGATACTTGGGCCCACCAGGCCTGGATGTTGGGGGTCACCAAGGCCACCACGTACCTGGGGCCACCAGGCTTGGATGTTGGGGGTCACCAAGGAGGTGACCACCTTGGCCCACCAGGCCTGGATGCTTGGGGCCACCAAGGACGTGGCCACCTGGGCCACCAGACCTGGATGTTTGGGGCCACCAAGGAGGTGACCACCTTGGCCCACAAGGCCTGGACGCTGGGGACCACCAAGGATGTGGCCACTTGGGGCCACCAGGCCTGGATGTTTGGGGCCACCAAGGCCACCACGTACCTGGGGCCACCAGGCTTGGATGTTGGGGGTCACCAAGGAGGTGACCACCTTGGCCCACCAGGCCTGGATGCTTGGGGCCACCAAGGACGTGGCCACCTGGGCCCCCAGACCTGGATGTTTGGGGCCACCAAGGAGGTGACCACCTTGGCCCACAAGGCCTGGACGCTGGGGACCACCAAGGATGTGGCCACTTGGGGCCACCAGGCCTGGATGTTTGGGGCCACCAAGGCCACCACGTACCTGGGGCCACCAGGCTTGGATGTTGGGGGTCACCAAGGAGGTGACCACCTTGGCCCACCAGGCCTGGATGCTTGGGGCCACCAAGGACGTGGCCACCTGGGCCCACCAGACCTGGATGTTGGGGGCCACCAATGAGGTGACCACCTGGGCCCACAAGGCCTGGATGTTGGGGGCCACCAATGAGGTGGCCACCTGGGCCTACAAGGTCCCCACGCTGGGGACCACCAAAAACGTGGCCACCTGGGCCCACCAGACCTGGATGTTTGGGGCCACCAAGGACGTGACCACCTTGGCCCACAAGGCCTGGACGCTGGGGACCACCAAGGATGTGGCCACTTGGGGCCACCAGGCCTGGATGTTTGGGGCCACCAAGGCCACCACGTACCTGGGGCCACCAGGCTTGGATGTTGGGGGTCACCAAGGAGGTGACCACCTTGGCCCACCAGGCCTGGATGCTTGGGGCCACCAAGGACGTGGCCACCTGGGCCCACCAGACCTGGATGTTGGGGGCCACCAATGAGGTGACCACCTGGGCCCACAAGGCCTGGATGTTGGGGGCCACCAATGAGGTGGCCACCTGGGCCTACAAGGTCCCCACGCTGGGGACCACCAAAAACGTGGCCACCTGGGCCCACCAGACCTGGATGTTTGGGGCCACCAAGGACGTGGCCACCTGGGCCCACCAGGCCTGGATGTTTGGGGCCACCAAGGCCACCACGTACCTGGGGCCACCAGGCTTGGATGTTGGGGGTCACCAAGGAGGTGACCACCTTGGCCCACCAGGCCTGGATGCTTGGGGCCACCAAGGACGTGGCCACCTGGGCCACCAGACCTGGATGTTTGGGGCCACCAAGGAGGTGACCACCTTGGCCCACAAGGCCTGGACGCTGGGGACCACCAAGGATGTGGCCACTTGGGCCCACCAGGCCTGGATGTTTGGGGCCACCAAGGCCACCACGTACCTGGGGCCACCAGGCTTGGATGTTGGGGGTCACCAAGGAGGTGACCACCTTGGCCCACCAGGCCTGGATGCTTGGGGCCACCAAGGACGTGGCCACCTGGGCCACCAGACCTGGATGTTTGGGGCCACCAAGGAGGTGACCACCTTGGCCCACAAGGCCTGGACGCTGGGGACCACCAAGGATGTGGCCACCTGGGCCCACCAGGCCTGGATGTTTGGGGCCACCAAGGCCACCACGTACCTGGGGCCACCAGGCTTGGATGTTGGGGGTCACCAAGGAGGTGACCACCTTGGCCCACCAGGCCTGGATGCTTGGGGCCACCAAGGACGTGGCCACCTGGGCCCACCAGACCTGGACTTTTGGGACCACCAAGGCCACCACGCACTTGGGGCCACCAGGCCTGGATGTTGGGGGCCACCAATGAGGTGACCACCTGGGCCCACAAGGCCTGGATGTTGGGGGCCACCAAGGATGTGGCCACTTGGGGCCACCAGGCCTGGATGTTGGGGGCCACCAATGAGGTGGCCACCTGGGCCTACAAGGTCCCCACGCTGGGGACCACCAAAAACGTGGCCACCTGGGCCCACCAGACCTGGATGTTTGGGGCCACCAAGGACGTGGCCACCTGGGCCCACCAGGCCTGGATGTTTGGGGCCACCAAGGCCACCACGCACTTGGGGCCACCAGGCCTGGATGTTTGGGGCCACCAGGCCTGGATGTTTGGGGCCACCAAGGAGGTGACCACCTGGGCCCACAAGGTTCCCATGTTGGGGGCCACCAAAAACGTGGCCACCTGGGCCCACCAGACCTGGATGTTTGGGGCCACCAAGGCCACCACGCACTTGGGGCCACCAGACCTGGATGTTGGTGGTCACCAAGGACGTGGCCACCTGGGCCCACCAGACCTAGATGTTTGAGGCCACCAAGGAGGTGGCCACCTGGGCCTACAAGGTCCCCACACTGGGGACCACCAAAAACGTGGACACTTGGGCCCACCAGACCTGGATGTTTGAGGCCACCAAGGACGTGGCCACCTGGGCCCACCAGACCTGGACTTTTGGGACCACCAAGGCCACCACGCACTTGGGGCCACCAGGCCTGGATGTTTGGGCCACCAAGGAGGTGACCACCTGGGCCCACAAGGTCCCCACGTTGGGGACCACCAAAAATGTGGCCACCTGGGCCCACCAGACCTGGACCTCTAGGACCACCAAGGACGTGGCCACCTGGACCCACCAGGCCTAGGTGTTGAGGACCACCAAGGATGTGGCCACTTAGGCCCACCAGACGTGGCCATTTGGGACCACCAAGGCCTGGACCTTTGGGACCACCAAGAACCTGGCCATTGGGAGCCTCCAAGGACGTGGCCACCTGGGCCCACCAGACCTGGATGTTGGGGACCACCAAGGCCACCACACACTTAGGTCTACCAGGGACGTGGCCACCTGGACCCACCAGACCTGGACCACCAGGTAGTTTGGGACCACCAGGGCCATGGCCACCTGGGCCCACCAGACCTGGATGTTGGGGACCACCAAGACCTGGACCTCCAGGACCACCAAGGACGTGGCCGTTGGGGCCCATCAAGGACGTGGCCACCTGGACCCACCAGACCTGGATGTTGGGGACCACCAAGGCCACCACGCACTTGGAGCCACCAGAGACATGACCACCTGGGCCCACCAGAAGTGGACCTTTGGGTCCATCAGGGATGTGGCCACCTGGGCCCACCAGACCTGGACCTCTAGGACCACCAAGGACCTGGCCGTTGGGGTCCACCAAGGACGTGGCCACCTGGACCCACCAGACCTGGACCTTTAGGACCATCAAGGACGTGGCCGTTGGGGCCCATCAAGGACGTGGCCATTGGGGCCCACCAAAGACATGACCACCAGGTCCCACCAGCCCCGTGGCCACCAGGGTGTGTTGAGAAGAAGCCACCCGTGTCCCCAAGGTACCTTCTTGCCGTCGCGGGGCCCGAGGCCACCGTCGCGCAGTTGGTGGCTCTGAAGGTCCACCACGTCCTTGGCCTCGTAGGAGTCCCCCCGGCGCTTGCAGATGATGAGGGCCTTGTCCAGGAGGAACCCGTACCTGGGGACACCCGGGGGGTGGCCATGAGGTCCCAAAGGCCACCGCACGCCTTGGGGTGTCCCCTCCCCTGCCCCCTGCCCCCTGCTCGGTGTCCCCAAGGTGTCCCCAAGGGTGTCCCCAAGTTCTCGTGGTGTCCCCATGTCCTCATGGGCCTCTCTGTGGTGTCCCCATGGTGTCCCCATGGGTGTCCCCAAGTTCTTGTGGTGTCCCCATGTCCTCATGGGTCTCTCTGTGGTGTCCCCATGGTGTCCTTGTGGTGTCCCCAAGCTCTTGTGATGTCCGCATGTTCCCACGGTGTCCCCATGTCCAGATGGATCTCCTCATGGTGTCCCCATGGGTATCCCCAAGTTCTTGTGGTGTCCCTGTGTCCTCATGGATCTCTCTGTGGTGTCCCCATGGTGTCTTTGTGGTGTCCCCAAGCTCTTGTGATGTCCCCATGGGTGTCCCAAATTCTTGTGGTGTCCCCATGTCCAGATGGATCTCTCCATGGTGTCCCCATGGATGTCCCCAAGTTCTCGTGGTGTCCCCATGTCCTCATGGGTCTCTCTGTGGTGTCCCCATGGCGTCCTTGTGGTGTCCCCAAGTTCTTGTGATGTCCCCATGGGTGTCCCCATGGTCTTGTGGTGTCCCCTTGTCCCCACGGTGTCCCCATGTCCAGATGGATCTCCTCATGGTGTCCCCATGGGTATCCCCAAGTTCTTGTGGTGTCCCTGTGTCCTCATGGATCTCTCTGTGGTGTCCCCATGGTGTCTTTGTGGTGTCCCCAAGCTCTTGTGATGTCCCCATGGGTGTCCCAAATTCTTGTGGTGTCCCCATGTCCAGATGGATCTCTCCATGGTGTCCCCATGGATGTCCCCAAGTTCTCGTGGTGTCCCCATGTCCTCATGGGTCTCTCTGTGGTGTCCCCATGGCGTCCTTGTGGTGTCCCCAAGTTCTTGTGATGTCCCCATGGGTGTCCCCATGGTCTTGTGGTGTCCCCATGTCCCCAGGGGTCTCCCCATGGTGTCCCCATGGGTGTCCCCAAGCTCTTGTGATGTCCCCATGGGTGTCCCCAAGTTCTTGTGGTGTCCCCAAGCTCTTGTGATGTCCCCATGGGTGTCCCCATGGTCTGTGGTGTCCCCATGTCCCCGGGGGTCTCCCCATGGTGTCCCCATGGTGTCCTTGTGATGTCCCCATGGTGTCCCCATGGTCTTGGGGTGTCCCTGTGGTGTGCCTGTAGTGTCCCCATGGCATCCTTGTGGTGTCCCCAAGTTCTCGTGGTGTCCCCATGTCCTCAGGGGTCTCCCCATGGTGTCCCCATGAGTGTCCCCATGTTCTTGTGGTGTCCCCATGGTGTCCTTGTGGTGTCCCCAAGCTCTTGTGATGTCCCCATGGGTGTCCCCAAATTCTTGTGGTGTCCCCATGTCCAGATGGATCTCTCCATGGTGTCCCCATGGATGTCCCCAAGCTCTTGTGATGTCCCCATGGTGTCCCTGTGGTGTCCTGGTGGTGTCCCCAAGTTCTTGTGGTGTCCCCATGTCCTCATGGGTCTCCCTGTGGTGTCCCCATGGTGTCCCCATGTTCTTGTGGTGTCCCCGTGGTGTCCCCATGGGTGTCCCCAAGTTCTCATGGTGACCCATGTCCTCATGGGTCTCTCTGTGGTCTCTCCATGGAGTCCTTGTGGTGTCCCCAAGCTCTTGTGATGTCCCCATGGGTGTCCCCAAGTTCTTGGCGTGTCCCCATGTCCCTGTGTGTCTCCCCATGGTGTCCCCAAGTTCTTGTGGTGTCCCCATGGGTGTTCCTGTAGTGTCCCTATGGTGTCCTTGTAGTGTCCCCAAGTTCTTGTGGTGTCCCCTTGTCCCCACGGTGTCCCCATGTCCAGATGAGTCTCCCCATGGTGTCCCCATGGGTGTCCCATGTTCTTGTGGTGTCCCCATGGGTGTCCCTGTAGTGTCTCCTTGTCTCCCCATGGTGTCCCCATGGTGTCCTTGTGATGTCCCCATGGTGTCCCCATGGTCTTGGGGTGTCCCTGTGGTGTGCCTGTAGTGTCCCCATGGCATCCTTGTGGTGTCCCCAAGTTCTCGTGGTGTCCCCATGTCCTCAGGGGTCTCCCCATGGTGTCCCCATGAGTGTCCCCATGTTCTTGTGGTGTCCCCATGGTGTCCTTGTGGTGTCCCCAAGCTCTTGTGATGTCCCCATGGGTGTCCCCAAATTCTTGTGGTGTCCCCATGTCCAGATGGATCTCTCCATGGTGTCCCCATGGATGTCCCCAAGCTCTTGTGATGTCCCCATGGTGTCCCTGTGGTGTCCCCATGGTGTCCTTGTGGTGTCCCCAGGTTCTTGTGGTGTCCCCTTGTCCCCCTGGTGTCCCCATGTCCAGATGGATCTCCCCATGGTGTCCCCATGGATGTCCCCAAGCTCTTGTGATGTCCCCATGGTGTCCCTGTGGTGTCCTGGTGGTGTCCCCAGGTTCTTGTGGTGTCCCCATGTCCCCGTGGGTCTCCCCATGGTGTCCCCATGGGTGTCCCCAAGTTCTTGTGGTGTCCCCATGTCCCCAGGGGTCTCCCCATGGTGTCCCCATGGGTGTCCCCAAGCTCTTGTGATGTCCCCATGGGTGTCCCCAAGTCCTTGTGGTGTCCCCAAGCTCTTGTGATGTCCCCATGGGTGTCCCCAAGTTCTTGGCGTGTCCCCATGTCCCTGTGTGTCTCCCCATGGTGTCCCCAAGTTCTTGTGGTGTCCCCATGGGTGTTCCTGTAGTGTCCCTATGGTGTCCTTGTAGTGTCCCCAAGTTCTTGTGGTGTCCCCTTGTCCGGGTGTCCCCAAGTTCTTGTGGTGTCCCCATGTCCCTGTGGGTCTCCCCATGGTGTCCCCATGGATGTCCC
>NW_015091630.1:24428-25820 GCF_001431845.1 Calidris pugnax | reverse complement strand
TCCCAGTGACCCCACAGTGCTCCCCCAGTGCCCCCACAGTCCCCTCCCAGTTCATCCCAGTGACTTCCCCCCAGTTCATCCCAGTCCCTCCCAGTTCATCCCAGTGACCCCACAGTGCTCCCCCAGTTCATCCCAGTTTTAACTCCATTCAATCCAGCACACGCGTGTGTCATGGGCTCTACATGTATGTTCCAGGCCATGGACACGTGTGTCCTGGGCCCCACCCGCGTGTCATGGATGTAACATGGATGTTCCAGGCCTCGAACACGCGTGTTGTGGGGCTGGGACACGTGTCCTGGGCCCTACACGCGTGTCACGGGCCCCACATGTATGTTCCAGGCCTCAGACACGTGTGTCACAGGCCCCACACGTATGTTCCGGCCTCGGTCACGCGTGTCCCCCCACATGCGTGTCACAGGGCCCCACATGTATGTTCCAGGTCCTGGGACACACACGTCACAGGCCCCACACGCGTGTCATGGGATTAACATGTATGTTCCAGGCTTGGGTCACGTGTGTCACAGGCTCTACACACGTGTCATGGGCCTTACATGTATGACCTAAACCTTGCTCACGCGTGTCATGGACCCCACATGTATGTTCCAGGCCTCAGACACGTGTGTCATGGGCTCTACATGTGTGTCGTGGGCTGAACACGTGTCCTAGACCTTGGTCACACGTGTCATGGGTACCACACGTATGTTCCAGGCCGCAGTCATGTGTCATGGGTCCCACACGCGTGTGTTATGGGCTTAACATGCGTGTTCTGTGCCTTGGACACGTGTGTCCCGGGCCCCACACGCGTGTCGGGGCCCCCACATGTATGTTCCAGGCCTCAGACACGCGTGTTGTGGGTCTCAGTCACATGTCATGGGCCCCACACGCGTGTTGGAGGCCTTGGACACGTGTGATATAGATCTCACATATCCAAAGGCCCCTCCCAGTTCATCCCAGTCCCCTCCCAGTTGATCCCAATCCCTCCCAGTGCCCCTCCCAGTCCCTTCCCAGTTGATCCCTATCCACTCCCAGTTGATCCCAGTCCATCCCAGTGCCCCCCAATCGCCTCCCAGTTCATCCCAGTCCCTTCCCAGTTGATCCCAGTCCCCTCCCAGTCCATCCCAATCCAGTCCCAGTTGATCCCAGTCCATCCCAGTCCCCCCCAATCCCCTCCCAGTCCATCCCAGTGCCCTCCCAGTCCATCCCAGTTCATCCCAGTCCCTCCCAGTTCATCCCAGTTCATCCCAGTGACCCCACAGTGCTCCCCCAGTTCATCCCAGTTCATCCCAGTGCTCTCCCAGTTCATCCCAGTCCCTCCCAGTTGATCCCAGTTTCATCCCAGTGACCTCTAATCCCCTCCCAGTCCCCTCCCAGTTCATCCCAGTCCCTCCCAGT
>NW_015091630.1:13768-15842 GCF_001431845.1 Calidris pugnax | reverse complement strand
CATCCCAGCCCCCTCACAGTTGATCCCAGTTCATCCCAGTGACCCCTAATCCCCTCCCAGTCCCTTCCCAGTTGATCCCAGTCCCCTCCCAGTCCATCCCAGTGCCCCCCAATCGCCTCCCAGTCCCTCCCAGTGCCCTCCCAGTCCATCCCAGTCCCTCCCAGTTCATCCCAGTGACCCCACAGTGCTCCCCCAGTGCCCCCACAGTCCCCTCCCAGTTCATCCCAGTGACTTCCCCCCAGTTCATCCCAGTCCCTCCCAGTTCATCCCAGTGACCCCACAGTGCTCCCCCAGTTCATCCCAGTTTTAACTCCATTCAATCCAGCACACGCGTGTGTCATGGGCTCTACATGTATGTTCCAGGCCATGGACACGTGTGTCCTGGGCCCCACCCGCGTGTCATGGATGTAACAGGGATGTTCCAGGCCTCGAACACGCGTGTTGTGGGGCTGGGACACGTGTCCTGGGCCCTACACGCGTGTCACGGGCCCCACATGTATGTTCCAGGCCTCAGACACGTGTGTCACAGGCCCCACACGTATGTTCCGGCCTCGGTCACGCGTGTCCCCCCACATGCGTGTCACAGGGCCCCACATGTATGTTCCAGGTCCTGGGACACACACGTCACAGGCCCCACACGCGTGTCATGGGATTAACATGTATGTTCCAGGCTTGGGTCACGTGTGTCACAGGCTCTACACACGTGTCATGGGCCTTACATGTATGACCTAAACCTTGCTCACGCGTGTCATGGACCCCACATGTATGTTCCAGGCCTCAGACACGTGTGTCATGGGCTCTACATGTGTGTCGTGGGCTGAACACGTGTCCTAGACCTTGGTCACACGTGTCATGGGTACCACACGTATGTTCCAGGCCGCAGTCATGTGTCATGGGTCCCACACGCGTGTGTTATGGGCTTAACATGCGTGTTCTGTGCCTTGGACACGTGTGTCCCGGGCCCCACACGCGTGTCGGGGCCCCCACATGTATGTTCCAGGCCTCAGACACGCGTGTTGTGGGTCTCAGTCACATGTCATGGGCCCCACACGCGTGTTGGAGGCCTTGGACACGTGTGATATAGATCTCACATATCCAAAGGAGGCCCCACACGTATGTTCCGGCCTCGGTCACGCGTGTCCCCCCACATGCGTGTCACAGGGCCCCACATGTATGTTCCAGGTCCTGGGACACACACGTCACAGGCCCCACACGCGTGTCATGGGATTAACATGTATGTTCCAGGCTTGGGTCACGTGTGTCACAGGCTCTACACACGTGTCATGGGCCTTACATGTATGACCTAAACCTTGCTCACGCGTGTCATGGACCCCACATGTATGTTCCAGGCCTCAGACACGTGTGTCATGGGCTCTACATGTGTGTCGTGGGCTGAACACGTGTCCTAGACCTTGGTCACACGTGTCATGGGTACCACACGTATGTTCCAGGCCGCAGTCATGTGTCATGGGTCCCACACGCGTGTGTTATGGGCTTAACATGCGTGTTCTGTGCCTTGGACACGTGTGTCCCGGGCCCCACACGCGTGTCGGGGCCCCCACATGTATGTTCCAGGCCTCAGACACGCGTGTTGTGGGTCTCAGTCACATGTCATGGGCCCCACACGCGTGTTGGAGGCCTTGGACACGTGTGATATAGATCTCACATATCCAAAGGCCCCTCCCAGTTCATCCCAGTCCCCTCCCAGTTGATCCCAATCCCTCCCAGTGCCCCTCCCAGTCCCTTCCCAGTTGATCCCTATCCACTCCCAGTTGATCCCAGTCCATCCCAGTGCCCCCCAATCGCCTCCCAGTTCATCCCAGTCCCTTCCCAGTTGATCCCAGTCCCCTCCCAGTCCATCCCAATCCAGTCCCAGTTGATCCCAGTCCATCCCAGTCCCCCCCAATCCCCTCCCAGTCCATCCCAGTGCCCTCCCAGTCCCTCCCAGTCCATCCCAGTCCCTCCCAGTTCATCCCAGACGCCCAGCCAGTCGTCTGCCTGCTGCATGGCCTCCCGGGCGTTCTGCACGGGCTGGTTGGGGTCCCAGCTCTCCCAGTCGGGGCACAGCCCTGGG
>NW_015091630.1:5073-7365 GCF_001431845.1 Calidris pugnax | reverse complement strand
CGCCTTTAGGGGGCGGGGCCGGGGCGGGGCCGGTGGCCACGGGGGCGACGTCACTGGCCACGGAGGGGGCGGGGGTGGCCCCAGTAGCTCCAGAGTTGATACTGGGGACACTGGTGGCCACTTTGGGGACGGTGGTGGCCACATCGGAGACGGTGGTGGCCACTTTGGGGTCGTTGGTGGCCACAGCGGTGGCCCCAGTAGCTCCAGCGTTGACACTGGTGACACTGGTGGCCACTTCGGGGACGGTGGTGGCCACGGAGTTGACACTGGTGACACTGGTGGCCACTTTGGGGACGTTGGTGGCCACATCAGAGACGTTGGTGGCCACGGGGGTGGCTCCAGAGTTGATACTGGTCATACTGGTGGCCACAGCAGAGACGTTGGTGGCCACTTTGGGGACGTTGGTGGCCACATCAGAGACGTTGGTGGCCACGGGGGTGGCACCAGTAGCTCCAGCATTGACACTGGTCATACTGGTGGCCACATTGGGGACGTTGGTGGCCACGGCGGTGGCCCCAGTAGCTCCAGCGTTGATACTGGTGACACTGGTGGCCACAGCGCGGACGGTGGTGGCCACAGCAGGGAGGTTGGTGGCCACAGCGGGGACGTTGGTGGCCACGGAGGTGGCACCGGTAGCTCCAGCGTTGATACTGGTGACACTGGTGGCCACGGTGGGGACGCTGGTGGCCACCGCAGAGAGGTTGGTGGCCCTGGGGCCACTGGTCAAACTGGTGGCCACGGTGGGGACGTTGGTGGCCTTGGGAGCGACGGCGACGCTGGTGGCCACTGGGGTGACGCTGGTGGCCACGGTGGCTGCAGGGGTGGCCTTGGGAGCGCTGGTGGCCACGGAGGGGACACTGGTGGCCACGGGGGTGACGGTGACACCGGCCGGAGCGGTGGCCTTAACGCTGGTGGCCACGGAGGGGACACTGGTGGCCACAGCGCGGACGGTGGTGGCCACAGCAGGGAGGTTGGTGGCCACAGCGGGGACGTTGGTGGCCACGGAGGTGGCACCGGTAGCTCCAGCGTTGATACTGGTGACACTGGTGGCCACGGTGGGGACGCTGGTGGCCACCGCAGAGAGGTTGGTGGCCCTGGGGCCACTGGTCAAACTGGTGGCCACGGTGGGGACGTTGGTGGCCTTGGGAGCGACGGCGACGCTGGTGGCCACTGGGGTGACGCTGGTGGCCACGGTGGCTGCAGGGGTGGCCTTGGGAGCGCTGGTGGCCACGGAGGGGACACTGGTGGCCACGGGGGTGGCGTTGGTAGCCCTGGGGCCATCCCTGGGACCAGTCACAGCGGTGGCCACCGCAGGGGGGATGGTGGCCACGCTGGCCTTGGGGGTGACGTTGGTGGCCACGCTGGCCTTGGTGGCCCCCATGGCAGCAGTGATGGCCCCCGGGGTGAGGTTGGTGGCCACGGGGGGCTTGGTGGCCCCTGGGGTGACGACGGTGGCCACGGTGGCCCCTGGGGTGCTGATGGTGGCCACGGTGGCCCCTCCGATGGCTTTGGTGGCCCCGGGGGTGACAGAATCCACGGCGGCCTTGGGGACGATGTTGGTGGCCACGGGGGTGACGTTGGTGGCCACGGGGGCCTTAGTGGCCCCTACGGTGGCCCCCGAGGGCCCAGAGTCCACGGTGACCTTGGTGGCCACGGGGGTGACAAGCGTGGTGGCCCCCACGGGGGCTTTGGTGGCCCCGGGGGTGACAACAGTGGCCCCCGGGGTGGCTTTGGTGGCCACTGGGGTGACAGAGTCCACGGCGACCCCTGCGGTGGCTTTGGTGGCCACTGGGGTGAGGGTGGTGGCCACGGTGGCGTTGGTGGCCCCCAGGGTGGCGTTGGTGGCCACGGTGGCTTTGGTGGCCCCTGGGGTGACAACGGTGGCCACGGTGGAGTTAGTAGCCCCCACGGAGACGTTGGTGGCCCCCGGGGTGACAACGGTGGCCACGGAGACGTTGGTGGCCCCCGGGGTGGCGTTGGTGGCCACGGAGACGTTGGTGGCCCCCATGGAGACGTTGGTGGCCACGGAGACGTTGGTGGCCCCCGGGGTGACGTTGGTGGCCCCCGGGGTGCCAGCGACAGCGGTGGCCTTGGGGGTGACATTAGTGGCCACGGGGGCGCCGCTGGTGGCCACGGGGGCGCCGCCGTCCACGGTGGCCTTGGGGGTGACGTTAGTAGCCACAGGGGTGACGTTAGTAGCCCGGGGGGCGCCGCCGGTAGCCACAGCGACCTTGGTGGCCCCCGGGGTGGCCGGGGGGGCCTTGGTGAGGTTGGTGGCCACAGGGGAGGGGC
>NW_015091630.1:4166-5026 GCF_001431845.1 Calidris pugnax | reverse complement strand
GATGTGACGGGGGAGGGCGGGGCCGGCGGCTTCGAGGGCGTGGCTGCGGGTGATGACGTCACCGATGATGTCATCGATGAGGTTGACGTCACGGATGATGTCAGGGATGACGTCACGGATGGTGACGTCCCGGGTGATGTCACCGATGATGTCACCGCCGGCCCCGATGAGGTCACCGAGGGCTTTGACGTCACTGATGACGTCATCGGCGGCCCCGCTGAGGTCTTTGACGCCGCTGCTGATGTCATCAATGACGTCACTGACGGCCCTGCTGAGGTCACTGCGGGCTTTGACGTCGCTGCTGATGTCATCGCCGGCCCCGATGAGGTCACCGCCGCCTTGGACGCTGCTGCTGATGTCATCGATGACGTCACCGCCGCCCCTGGTGATGTCACTGCTGCCTTCGACGCCGCTGATGTCACCGCCGGCCCTGGTGACGTCACCGAGGGCTTCGACGTCACCGATGATGTCACTGATGACCCCGCTGAGGTCACCGCGGCCTTGGACGGCGCCGATGACGTCGTAGACGGCGCCGATGACGTCACTGGCGTCTTCGATGACGTCACGGGCGACGCCCCCGCGGGCCCTGATGATGTCACCGCCGTCGACGCCTTCGGTGACGTCACGGGGGGCGCTGACGTCATCGTCGACGTCATCGTTGACGTTGTCGTCGCCGTCGTTGTTGATGATGTCATCGGGGGGGTCGATGATGTCATCGGGGAGGCGGATGATGTCATCGGGGGGGTCGCTGACGTCACGGCCTTGCCGTCGGGCCCCGCCCCCGCCCCGGTAGCCCCCCTGGGGGGGTCGGTCGCCCCCTGGTTTCCGGTTCCCCCCCCCTCGGTGCCGGGCGGGGCGGG
>NW_015091630.1:0-232 GCF_001431845.1 Calidris pugnax | reverse complement strand
CGCCTCTGCCCCATATCTCCCCCACAGCCCTGCCCCATGGCTCCCCCAGGGCCCTGCCCCATGGCGCTGCCCCATAGCTCTGCCCCACAGCTCCCTTATGGCCCTGCCCCATAGCTCTGACCCACGGCCCTGCCCCATAGCTCTGCCCCACAGCTCCCCCAGGGCCCTGCCCCATAGCGCTGACCCACAGCCCTGCCCCACGGCTCTGACCCATAGCGCTGACCCACAGCCC
>NW_015091629.1:4421-5367 GCF_001431845.1 Calidris pugnax | reverse complement strand
ATGCCAGGAGCTGGGCACACTCATGGCACAGAGACAAGACCAAGCCATGCCAGGAGCTGGGCACGCTCATGGCACACTGCTGATGCCAAGCTCTGCCATGCCAGGAGCTGGGCACGCTCATGGCACACTGCTGGTGCCAAGCTCTGCCATGCCAGGAGTTGGGCACGCTCGTGGCACAGTGGTAGTGCCAAGCCCTCTAGAGCCATCTGGACGTGCCAGGAGCCGAGCACACTCACGGCACAGTGCCAATGCCAAGCCGTGCCAAGCCTCAAGCCGTGCCAGGAGCTGTGCACACTCGTGGCACGGTGGTGATGCCAATCCTTGAGCCATGCCAGGAGCCTGGCACACTGGTGGCACAGGGATGAGACCAAGCCATGCCAGGCACTGTGCACACTCATGGCACCGTGGTGAAGGAGCCAGGCACAGTCATGGCACCATGGTGATGCCATGCCAGGAACTGGGCACACTCATGGCACGGTGGCGATGCCAGGGCACACTCATGGCACAGTGGCAATGCCAGGGCACACCAGTGGTAGAGTGGCGATGCCATGCTGTGAGTTGGGCACACTCATGGCACCATGATGATGCCATGCCAGGAGCTGGGCACACTCACAGCACCATAACGATGCCACACCAGGAGCTGGGCACACTCATGGCACGGTGGTGAAGGAGCCAGGCACACTCATGGCACCGTGGCGATGCCATGCCAGGAGCTGGGCACACTCATGGCATGGTGGCAATGCCAGGGCACACTCATGGCACAGTGACAATGCCAGGGCACACCAGTGGTAGAGTGGCGATGCCATGCTGTGAGTTGGGCACACTCATGGCACCATGATGATGCCATGCCAGGAGCTGGGCACACTCACAGCACCATAACGATGCCACACCAGGAGCTGGGCACACTCATGGCACGGTGCAATGCCAGGGAACACCCCTGAAGAAA
>NW_015091629.1:0-460 GCF_001431845.1 Calidris pugnax | reverse complement strand
CTCCCCACAGTGCCAAGTCCCCTGGTGCCACCCCATAGTGCCAGGTCCCCCAGTGCCACTTCGCTCCCCCATAGTGCCAAGTCCCCTGGTGCCACCCCATAGTGCCACATCCCCTGGTGTCACCCCACAGCGCCAGATCCCCTGGTGTCACCCCATAGTGCCACATCTCCCAGTGCCACCCCATAGTGCCACATCCCCTGGTGCCACCCCATAGCGTCAAGTCCCCTGGTGTCACCCCACAGTGCCATGTCCCCTGGTGCCACCCCACAGCGCCACATCCCCTGGTGCCACCCCACTCCCATGTCCCCCGGTGCCACCCCACTCCCTGCTGCTCCCCCAGCCCCACAGCGAGGGGGGGGGCAAGGCATGAGCACCCTCCCCCAGGCTCCAGAAAGGGGGTGCCCCATTGCTGCCCCCCCCAAACCCTATGGACATGCCCCCCCCCCATGGCTGGCATCAC
>NW_015091628.1:16339-16726 GCF_001431845.1 Calidris pugnax | reverse complement strand
TCCCGTCCCTCTGGTGTATCCACACCACCCCACAGCTCGGTGTTGTCCCCAAACTCGCTGACGGTGCCTTTACTCTCACCTCGAAGCTGTCCTCCCGCCTCTTCCAGATGCAGGTGGTGGCGTCGAAGCTGGCGGAGGCCAGGTAGGAGCCGCAGGGGGACCAGGCCACCCTCCGCACCGTGCGCTGGTGGCCCTCGCCCAGCACGGCCCGGCACGACCAGCCCTGCCCTGGGGGGGGGACACACAGGGGGAGGGGCTACAGGGCGGGGGAGGGACAGGCCACGCCCCCCCGGCAGCAGGATGCCCGGCCCACACAGACCCTTGGAGCCACCCCCTTCTCACAGTCCTGGCCCTGATGGCCATCTGGCCCCGCCCCTTATCACAGCC
>NW_015091628.1:13149-14342 GCF_001431845.1 Calidris pugnax | reverse complement strand
TAGCCCCGCCCACCTCTCCAGCCCCTCCCTCCTGGCCTCTTGGCCCCGCCCCTCTCCATAGCCCCGGCCACCTCCACAGCCCCTTCCTCCCAGCCCCCTTGGCCCCGCCCCTCTCAGCCCTTCCTCTCCCCTCAGCCCCTCCCCTTCCCCCCCAGGCCCCTCCCACCTTCTCGCCCCCAGAGGCGGATGAGGCGGTCCCCGCCGCAGGAGGCCAGCAGCCCTCCGCCGGGACTCCAGGCCAGGAACCAGCACCGGGACTCGGGGTGGGCCGGGAGGCGACACACCAGCTCCAGCGCCTCCTTCATGGCGGCGCCGCCTCCTCTTCCTCCTCCTCTTCCTCCTCCCGCCGCCGCCGTTACGTCCTGACGTCAGCACGCCTCTCGCCGTCCTGCCGGAAGCGGAAGCGGCACCGTTAAAGCGGAAGTGGGGCTGGACCGACCGGGCCCGGCGGCGCCATGTACACCCCGGGCGGGCCGGCCTTGCCCGGCGGGCGGCGGCGGCGGGGTGTGGGTGGCGGCGGAGGAGGGGGAACGGCGGGGAGCGGCCTCCCCAAACAACCGGAACGCAGTTTGGCTTCGGCCCTGCCCGGGGCTCTCTCCATCACGGCGCTCTGCACCGCCCTGGCCGAGCCCGCCTGGCTCCGCATCCACGGCGGCACCTGCGCCCGCCAGGAGTTGGGGGTCGCCGACGTCCTGGGCTACGTGGACCCCGAATTGTTGCGAGGTGAGGCCGGGGAGACGCGGCTGGACTTTATTTCCCCCTCCCGGGGGTGTCCCCGGGGGACTCGCCTGGGCCGGGCCTACCGGTCTCTCCGCTCCCCTGGCCCGGCCTCTCCCCTCCCCCCCTCCCCTGGGGCCTCTTTGTAAAGGTTCTTCATCAAAGTCACCGAAATGAGGTGGTTAATCACCCTCTTGGAGGGGGGGGAAGCAGCCGTTTGGGGGGAGCACCCGCTTAGGGGAAGTTTGTTCCTTGTTTTTTGGAGGGAGGACCCACTTGGGGGGGGTTGTTGCTCGTTTTAGGGAGGAAACACCCATTTAGGGGGTTTCTTCCCTGGTTTTTGGGGGGAGCACCCACTTGGGGGGGGTTGTTCCCCGTTTTAGGGAGGAAACACCCATTTTGGGGGGTTTCTTCCCTGTTTTTTGGGGGGAGCACCCACTTGGGGGGGGGTTGTTCCCCTTTTTAGGGGGGAAACA
>NW_015091628.1:9247-12182 GCF_001431845.1 Calidris pugnax | reverse complement strand
GCACCTATTTTAGGGGGGGAATGCCCATTTGGGGGGGGTTCTTCCTTATTTTTGGGGTGAAGCACCCACTTAGGGGGTATTTTTTCCCTGGATGTGGGGAAAACCACCCATTTTGGGGGGGAGCACTCACTTAGGGGATGTTTCCTCCCTATTTTTTGGGGGGAGCACCCACTTAGGGGGTGCTTGTTCCCCATATAGGGGGGAAAAATACCCATTTTAGGGGGGGGAGCCCCCATTTGGGGGGTAGCACCCACTTAGGGAGTGTTCATTTCACATTTTGAGGGGGGGAGCCACCCATTTTGGGGGGAACCACCTACTTTTAGGGGGTGCTTGTTCCTCACTTTAGGGGATGAAAAGCCCATTTTGGGGAGCAAGCCGTGCATTTATGTCATTTTATCCAAATTTTACGGGGAAACAAGCCATTTTTGGTGGTTTTTTTCCCTGTTTTGGGGTCATGTGCCACCTTACCATACAGATTGAATTCCAAATATCACCAATAAATGTATTTATTTGGGGTTACCAGCACCAAAATGGGGCTCCCCCCGCCACCTGGGCAGCTCTGGTGGGATTAAATCTAATCAGGAAGGAGAAAAGCACAAAAAAACCCCACCCCTTATTCCCAAATTATTATTTTTTTGGCTGATCCTACAGCGGGATTTGTGCGTTGTTGGGGAGGGGGGGTGATTTATGAGTTAAAATAAGGAGTTTATGCAGATAAAGCCTTCGAATACACATTTTTTTTGATGGTAAAAGGTTGTATCACACAATTATTTTCCTTTTTTTTCATTACCTTCACCCTGGTGGCATGAGGAGAACCCCCCCACACCCACTGGGGTCCAGTCCTGTCCCCCCCCCCGGACAGAGTTAGCCCCACGTGCCTGTGACTCATTTCCAGCTGTTTATTAGTACTACTTAATTAACTGTACAATTAACTCCTGCCTGGAGTTCAAACCTTGCTCGGCTCGCAGCTGGGGGGAGACCAGAGCCCCTTCCCCTCCTGGGGGGTGGAAATTTGAATTTCCAAGTGCTCCCCCCGCCCCCCGTGGATGCAATTGTGGATATGCAGAGCTTGTCTGCTTGAATTTGGGTGGAAAAACGTGGAATTTCCCCCACTACAGATTTACACCCTTCTCTTATTCGCTGGGAGGACATGGCATTAATAAAAAGACTTTTCAGCAATCCCCCCCCCGCCCAGTTTGGGTTGAAATAAGGAACTGGTGTGGCCCGTTGGGCATCTGGCCTGCTCCGGACTGTTGTAGGTGTTGGTTTTCCTGCAGTTTCCATGGCAACGATAGTTTATAGCGGGAATTCTGTTATATTCCGGGGGAAAGGGAAGGGGAAAAGGGAGGAAAAGGGAAGGGGAAAGGGGGGAAAAGGGTAGGGGAGAAAGGGAAGGGGAAAAGGGAGGAAAGGGGAAAAGGGGGGAAAGGGAAGGGGAAAAGGGAGGAAAGGGAAGGGGAAAAAGGGAGGAAAAGGGAGGGAAGGGAAGGGGGAAAAGGGAGGGAAGGGGAAAAGGGAGGAAAGGGAAGGGGAAAAAGGGAGGAAAAGGGAGGGAAGGGAAGGGGGAAAAGGGAGGGGAAGGGGAAAAAGGGGGGGAAGGGAAGGGGAAAAAGGGGGGGAAGGGAAGGGGAAAAAGGGGGGAAGGGAAGGGGAAAAAGGGGGGGAAGGGAAGGGGAAAAAGGGGGGGAAGGGAAGGGGAAAAAGGGGGGGAAGGGAAGGGGAAAAAGGGAGGAAAGAGAAGGGGAAAAGGGAGGAAAGAGAAGGGGAAAAGGGAGGAAAAGGGAAGGGGGAAAAGGAGGAAAAGGAAAGGAAGGAGAAGCACAGGAAGAAAGGAAGGAAAGGGAAAAAGGGAAGGAGGAAAGAGAAAGGGGAAAAGGAAAGGAAGAGGGAAAGAGAGGAAGGGAAGGAGGAAAGGAAAGGGGGAGAGGAGGAAAAGGGAAGGGAAAAGGGAGGGAAGGGGAAAAGGGGAGGAAGAGGAAGAGGGGAAGGGGAAAAGGGGAGGAAGAGGGGAAGGGAAAAGGGGAGGAAGAGGAAGAGGGGAAGGGAAAAGGGGAGGAAGAGGAAGAGGGGAAGGGAAAAGGGGAGGAAGAGGAAGAGGGGAAGGGAAAAGGGGAGGGAAGGGGAAAAGGAGGAAAGAGAGAAAGGGGAAAAAAGGAAAGGGAAGGAAGAAAGGAAGGAAAGGGAAAAAGGGAAGGAGGAAAGAGAGAAAGGGGAAAAAAGGAAAAGGAATAGGGAAAGGGAGGAAGAGAAGGGGAAAAGGGAAGGGAAGAGGGTGGGAAGGGGAAAAGGAGGGAAGGGGAAAAGGAGGAAAGAGAGAAAGGGGAAAAAAGGAAAGGGAAGGAAGAAAGGAAGGAAAGGGAAAAAGGGAAGGAGGAAAGAGAGAAAGGGGAAAAGGGAAGGAGGAAAGGAAAGGGGGAGAGGAAGAGGAAAGGAAGGATGGAAAGGAAAAGAGGAGAAAAAGAAAGGAAAAAAAGGAGGAAAAAAAAAAAAAAAGGAATAGCAGCAGGCTTATTAAGTGACTGCTGTACAGCCCACAGCAGGGACACGGAGGGGGGCAGAGGGCTGTGGACAAAAGCTGCGTTGCAGCTCTTAAAAGCAGAAGTCTGAATCATTTGACACAGCCATTGCTGGTCCCGCACAGCACGTGTGCCAAAACGCCCCCTCCCCACCCCCTTATCTCAGGGGGATGCTCTCAGCACATCCGTGGGTTTCCACATCTTCTTTGCCGAAGGAACCGTCGCCATCAGCTTTAGCAGAAGGAAGACATTGAATTCCTTCTTGCAGAAAGCCCTAGCGTGCCGGAGCACTGCAATCCGGGCTGCGATATTGGCTTTCCAGAGAGCGGCTCAGCTATTTGCTGGGCGCCGTCTCCAGGATACATGCAGGCCTTAGCAACGCGCCAAGCCCAGCCCGACGTGGCGGTGTGCAGGGGCGG
>NW_015091628.1:6778-8592 GCF_001431845.1 Calidris pugnax | reverse complement strand
GGGGGGAAGGGAAGGGGAAAAAGGGGGGGAAGGGAAGGGGAAAAAGGGGGGGAAGGGAAGGGGAAAAAGGGAGGAAAGAGAAGGGGAAAAGGGAGGAAAGAGAAGGGGAAAAGGAGGAAAAGGAAAGGAAGGAGAAGCACAGGAAGAAAGGAAGGAAAGGGAAAAAGGGAAGGAGGAAAGAGAAAGGGGAAAAGGAAAGGAAGAGGGAAAGAGAGGAAGGGAAGGAGGAAAGGAAAGGGGGAGAGGAGGAAAAGGGAAGGGAAAAGGGAGGGAAGGGGAAAAGGGGAGGAAGAGGAAGAGGGGAAGGGGAAAAGGGGAGGAAGAGGGGAAGGGAAAAGGGGAGGAAGAGGAAGAGGGGAAGGGAAAAGGGGAGGAAGAGGAAGAGGGGAAGGGAAAAGGGGAGGGAAGGGGAAAAGGAGGAAAGAGAGAAAGGGGAAAAAAGGAAAGGGAAGGAAGAAAGGAAGGAAAGGGAAAAAGGGAAGGAGGAAAGAGAGAAAGGGGAAAAAAGGAAAAGGAATAGGGAAAGGGAGGAAGAGAAGGGGAAAAGGGAAGGGAAGAGGGTGGGAAGGGGAAAAGGAGGGAAGGGGAAAAGGAGGAAAGAGAGAAAGGGGAAAAAAGGAAAGGGAAGGAAGAAAGGAAGGAAAGGGAAAAAGGGAAGGAGGAAAGAGAGAAAGGGGAAAAGGGAAGGAGGAAAGGAAAGGGGGAGAGGAAGAGGAAAGGAAGGATGGAAAGGAAAAGAGGAGAAAAAGAAAGGAAAAAAAGGAGGAAAAAAAAAAAAGTCTCGATACCGGTTGCTCTGGGGAGGGATTTGGGTGGAAAAGAGGCATTTTTCCGGTGCTCAGTGCCTGGTTTTCCTCCTCCCCCCTCTTTCCCCCCCCCCAGATTATTGCATGAACCCCCAGACGGTGCTGCTGCTGCGGGTCATCGCCGCCTTCTGCTTCCTGGGGATCCTCTGCAGCCTCTCGGCTTTCCTGCTCGACGTCTTCGGGCCCAAGCACCCGGCCCTCAAGATCACGCGCCGCTACGCCTCTTTTTTAATTTTTTTTTTTTTTTTCCCCTGAGGTCGAAGGAGCTTTAACACCCCTTTATCCCCCCCTGGAATTACCCTCCTGGGATCTAGAGCAGCTCAGGGAAAAGCCGAGCTCTCAGCCCCAAACCCTGAGCCAGGATTTGACCCCAAAGCTCCTTCTGGGTCACAAAACCCCCAAAAACCTCCTTTTTCACACCATTCAGCTTCAATTTGCAGTTCCCACAATTATTTTCTCACACCCTGGAAGGGGAATGGGGGTAAAATAAGGAATATTCCCCAATTTTTGCCTCCCCCCCGCCCCAAAAGCACAAGAACGGGGAGTTATGATTTGAGAAACCCACAGTTTTTTAGGGTTTGGGCAATTATTGACCCCCCCCAACCCGGGAAGAAACGAGGGAACCCCAGGGGTGAAATATAAAGAGGTTGATTAGGGTAAGAGTAATTAATGAGCGTTAACGACACTAAAGAGCCAATATTGGACCCAAAAAAAAAAACCAAAAAAACCCAAAAACCAGGGAAAAAAAACACCCCCGGCTTCCATTTTTAGCATCCCTGCCCCTCGAGGGACCCTTTCGGCAGCTTGGGCATCCCTCCTCCCCGCAGAGCATCCCCTCGAGGGTGTTTTGGGGCAAATCAGCCTCAAGCAGCTAAAATTTGGGTTAATTTTTTTGGGGGGAAAAGGTCGAGGATGAATATTAAACGTCTCCTCGCTGGGTTTGTTTTTTGAAATAGATCCCAGGGCGCCTTTTTAAGGAAAAAGGTCATTTGGTTTTTTTTTTTAATT
>NW_015091628.1:2139-3917 GCF_001431845.1 Calidris pugnax | reverse complement strand
GTTTTTGATTAATTAATGAGACATTAATTAATGTTAATGAGATATTCCCCCCCCCCAGGAGGGCTCAGGGCTCTGGGGTTTTTGGGGTGTCGAGGGGTGCCCGGGTCTCCCTCCTTCTGGGGGGCTGGAAAACACCGAGACCTCGAACCCCAGCCCCCCAGAGCTGGCTGTAAAGTGAGTTTTCAATTAATTAATGAGACATTAATTAATGTTAATGAGTTCCCCCCCCAGGAGGGGTCAGGGCTCTGGGGTTTTCAGGGTGTCAAGGGGTGCCCGGGTCTCCCTCCTCCTGGGGGGCTGGAAAACACCGAGTCCTTTAACTCCACCCCCAGAACTGGCTGTAAAGTGAGTTTTCGATTAATTAATGAGACATTAATTAATGTTAATGAGATATTCCCCCCCCAGGAGGGCTCTGGGGTTTTTGGGGTGTCGAGGGGTGCCCGGGTCTCCCTCCTCCTGGGGGGCTGGAAAATACAGAGTCCTTTAACTCCACCCCCAGAACTGGCTGTAAAGTGAGTTTTTGATTAATTAATGAGATGTTAATTAATGTCAATGAGATATTCCCCCCTCCACAAGGAAGGCTCTGGGGTGTTTGGGGTGTCAAGGGGTGCCCAGGTCTCCCTCCTTCTCAGGAGCTGGAAAGTCAATGAGATATTTCCCCCACCAGGAGGGCTCAGGGCTCTGGGGTTTTTGGGGTGTTGAGGGGTGTCTGGGTCTCCCTCCTCCTGGGGGGCTGGAAAACACCAAGACCTCAACCTCCCCCCTCCCAGAACTGGCTGTAAAGTGAATTTTTGATTAATTAATGAGATATTAATTAATGTTAATGAGATATTCCCCCCCCTCAGCCCCACAGGGACAGTCCTGTGGGACTCTATGAGTTGGGGGGCTCCGGGGAGGAAGGGGGTGTCTGGGTCTCCCTCCTCCTGGGGGGCTGGAAAACACCAAGACCTCAACCTCCCCCCTCCCAGAACTGGCTGTAAAGTGAATTTTTGATTAATTAATGAGATATTAATTAATGTTAATGAGATATTCCCCCCCCTCAGCCCCACAGGGACAGTCCTGTGGGACTCTATGAGTTGGGGGGCTCTGGGAGGAAGGGCTCAGGGCTCTGTGATTCTTGGGGTGTCGAGGGGTGCCTGGGTCTCCCTCCTCTCCCTCCTCCTCCCCATCCCTGGGGGGGGCTGAAAAACACCGAGACCTCGTCCCCCCCCCTCCAGAGCTGGCTGTAAAGGGAATATTTTCACCGAGACACCCCCCAAAAGTGCAATTTCCCCCCAATTAGAGGAGAAATCAGTCCCGTGGGGGCTCCGAAGTGAATCAGGGATTTATTTTCACTGCCGGATTCCCAGTTTCTCTCCTTATTTCTCTCTCCCCCCCCCTCCTTTTATTTTTACCCCCCCAAAAAGTCCTCCAGTGCGCCACCGTCATCGGGTTCTGCTACTGGGCTTCGGAGCTGATCCTCGCCCAACAACAGCAGCACAAAAAATACCACGGCTCCCAAGTCTACGTCACCTTCGCCGTCAGTTTTTACCTGGTGGCGGGGGCCGGGGGGGCTTCCATTTTAGCCACGGCCGCCAACCTGCTGCGCCATTACCCCACCGAGGAAGAGGAGCAGGCCCTGGAGCTCCTCTCGGAGATGGAGGAGAACGAACCTTCCCCCGCCGAGTACGAAGTCATCAACCAGTTCCAACCCCCCCCGGCCTACACCCCCTGAGGGGACAAACTGGCTTTTTTTTTTTTTTAGCCCAAATAACGGCTCCTGGGACCCCCCTCCCAAC
>NW_015091628.1:0-1039 GCF_001431845.1 Calidris pugnax | reverse complement strand
AACTCACTTTTTGGGTGGATTTTTTGACTTTTCCGGGTCACACACCCGGCGTTTTCATCCCAACCCCTTATTTTATTAACTCCACGGTGTCATTTTTAGCCCCAGAAACGGCTTCTGGGACCCCCTCTGAACCTCCCCCCGCAAAATCCTCTTTTCGGGTGGATATTTTGACTTTTCTGGGTCACAAACCCGGCGTTTTCATCCCAATCCCTTATTTTAATTACTCCAGAGTGTCATTTTTAGCCCCAGAAACAGCTTCTGGGACTCCCTCCAAACCCCCCTGCTGGGGTTAGTCTTCCCCCCCCCTTCAAAAATTCAATTTTTCAGCAAATCCTTCACTCTGCTGTGAGTGAAGACTCTTCCCGGTCACACACCCGGCGTTTTCATCCCAATCCCTTATTTTAATTACTCCAGAGTGTCATTTTTAGCCCCAGAAACAGCTTCTGGGACTCCCTCCAAACCCCCCTGCTGGGGTTAGTCTTCCCCCCCCCTTCAAAAATTCAATTTTTCAGCAAATCCTTCACTCTGCTGTGAGTGAAGACTCTTCCCGGTCACACACCCGGCGTTTTCATCCCAATCCCTTATTTTAATTACTCCAGAGTGTCATTTTTAGCCCCAGAAACAGCTTCTGGGACTCCCTCCAAACCCCCCTGCTGGGGTTAGTCTTCCCCCCCCCTTCAAAAATTCAATTTTTCAGCAAATCCTTCACTCTTCTGTGAGTGAAGACTCTTCCCGGTCACACACCCGGCGTTTTCATCCCAATCCCTTATTTTAATTACTCCAGAGTGTCATTTTTAGCCCCAGAAACAGCTTCTGGGACTCCCTCCAAACCCCCCTGCTGGGGTTAGTCTTCCCCCCCCCTTCAAAAATTCAATTTTTCAGCAAATCCTTCACTCTGCTCTAAGTGAAGACTTTTCCGAGTCGGACACCTGGCATTTTCATCCCAATCCCTTATTTTATTAATTCCATGGTGTCATTTTTAGCCCCAGAAAAGGCTCCTGGGACCCCCTCTGAACCCCCCCACTGGGGTTATTTCTCC